>NC_056733.1:1375042074-1375132074 GCF_019279795.1 Protopterus annectens
CCAGACTACAACAAAGAATTTGTTGTGCAGGTGGATGCTTTGAAGCATGGGGTGGGGGCTGTACTTAGCCAGATTTCTTCAGAGGGAGAAGAGCAACCAGTGGTTTATCTCAGTCATAGGCTCCAACCCACGGAGAAATGTTATGCAGCTGTAGAAAAGGAATGTGCAGCCATAGTGTGGGCACTGCAGAAACTTCAGTCTTATCTGTATGGAAAGAAATTCACTGATATGACATATCACAACCTCCTAACATGGTTAAACAGAGCCAGCCAGCAAAATGCCATGTTGCTAAGATGGAGCCTGGGGTTGCAAGCATGTGATATGTCCATGCAGCACCACAGTGGGATTAGCAATGCCAATGCAGATGGGCTGTCAAGACAGGGAATGGGGTAAGGTATACTCAGATAGACCTAACTCCCTCAAGCAGCGTTTCTCAAGGGTCACTTGAAAAACTAGCTTGAGTTCTTCCGAGGGAGGGGGGGTATGTGAAGATTGGATGAAGATAGGGGAAGGCTGCCAGCCTAGACAGATAGAATTTTATAGATAATTCTGTCATTTGTAAATATTAATGTAAACCACAGGCTTGTGTCTTAAATGGTAAAAATAGTTTTACATGCGGAACTGAAAACAATGTAACAACAGTGCACTCAACTGACCAAGGAAAGCATGTTGTGACCCTTTGATGTAAGCACTGCTCCAGCCATGCTAGATGAAGGAATTCTTGCTATTGTTTTAAGGCCAGAGTAATGGCCACAATTTGCATGCATAAATGTCCTTAATGGCTTTGCTTCCTGACCTGGTGTGAGCTTACTAAAGAATGTAGCCTGTTAGCCTGGGAAGCCCAATACTAATATTAGGAGAAAGCAGTTGAATTTGGAAAGAGATTTGGTCGAATACGAAATGGGGTACAGCATACTGCGTTTTATCTAACAAGGACAGCAACTACAATAGATACAACAATGATTATAAAAACAACTTTCCTAACAGGAGGAATTGGAAGGACAGGTATAATATTAGGTACCATACACAAACTCGTGTTAGATAAAAGGGGAAGACCTGAGCAAGATTATTTTGGTGGGATCAACATCAATATGGGCGGTTTGATGGCGGCTTGCATGAGCGGGAGCAGTACTATACAGATTGTGGGGATAGTGCTAACAACCAAAAAGATAATGTTATCCCTTTAGATTTGGAGGAGCCCAGGAGATCGAAGAGATTACGGAATCGGGTTCGACAACCCACCTATGCGCAGGCGATGGGGAACAGCAATACTCAGTATGGGGGGAGGTCCAACAGACAATAAAACCAGGACCAATATTTTATACTGGTGCCAATGAAATTGGAACTGAGGTTAACCTAGATGAAATAAGACAGAACAGCAAAATTATTTCAACTTGTAAGAATTTTAACATTTTTAATTATACTGATTTACAAATCAATGATGAATATTTTAACTTATTTATTAAAGGATTTACCTTTGTACCTATTAATATTCCGAATATTGAAAATATTTTATTGGACATCAAATTATTTACTAGAAAATTGAATTTTATGCATATATACAGGGACATGAGTTGCTTAAACAAAGAAAGAACACTCAAGAGAACAAGTACATTCAATCCCCCTTTCCACAATGAGATTTTGAACTTTGAGAAATGTGTAACTAATAGAATTCGTATGTCCTATCCATTTAATAAACATATGGGTGGTAATTTAACAGAGGTTGAAATTAAATTGTTAAAGGAACTCAGTGGCAATGATAAAATCAGAGTCATGAAACCGGACAAGGGCGGGGGTGTTGTGCTTATGGACCAATGGGATTATACTACAAAAATGGACATTTTAGACAAAGAGACTAAATACAATAGAGTCTCAAAAAATGAAATAAATATATCATATAGACAGATTGATCTAATATTGGACGATAATTTGATGCAGGGTTTGATTGACCTTGATTTGTATAATTTTCTTAAAGGTCCTAAACCTGTAATACCAGGTATTTTTGATATACCCAAGCTCCACAAGTCAATAGACGACCCCCTATGAGGCCCATTGTTTCATCCCAAGGATCTAAAACTCAACCTTTAGCAGTGTATGTTGATTTCAAGTTAAAAAAGTTTTACAAAAAATACTGTTATATTTTGGTTGATTCATGGGATTTTTTGATGAAGATGGGTGAGTGCCCATACAGTGATAATAGTATTTTCAATTCCATTGATGTGAAAGATTTGTTTTCGGTCATACCTCAGGAAATAGGGATGTCATGGTTTGAAGATAGGTTACTGGAAATTAATTTTTTAAATAATGATGAATTTAAATTGGTACTTGAAAATATGGAGTTAGTTTTAAAATATAACTACCTTTATTTTCAGGGGGAATATTTTCATCAAAAAGAGGGGGCAGCAATGGGCTCAGTCTGTGCGCCGATATATGCAAATACTATTATGTTGTACTGGGAGATTAGATATATTTTTTCATCAGATTATTATATGTACATGGCCAAATATTATAGATTTTTGGACAACATTTTTGTCGTATGGAATGGGCCAGCTAGCAAGATTGATGAATTTGTGGAATATATTAACCAAACTACTACCTTTTTGGAATTTCCACATGAAATAGGATTAGATTTTATACACTATCTGGATGTGAGGATGGACAAGGACTATTCAAACAAGTGTTTTAAATCCAAAATATATAGGAAAAAAACATTTTTCCAACGCTTATTTGCATTTTGATAGTGACCATTCATATGTACTTAAAAGGAATATTTTAAAGGGACAAATGATTAGAATGGCGAGAATGATCTCAGATGATAAAGAATTTATAAATGAGATGGAACATGTTGGCAAAATGTTTCAGGAGAGAGGGTATCCCCCTAAATTAATATGTGGTGTGAAGAATCAAATACATGAAGGAAGATGTAATGACAGAAAATGCACCCCCCTACTAGTTAAGAATATTAATACCAACATGACTAGTACCAATGTGAACAGGTCAGAAGATGAAACTGTTAATGGTAACATTAATAGTTATAGCAATGGAAACAAAAATAATTTCAATGGAAAGCCATACCTTACCCTATCATACCATCAGGGAATAAGATGGCTAAGAAAATGTATTAATGAGACCTGGGA
Source organism: Protopterus annectens (assembly GCF_019279795.1). NCBI lineage: Eukaryota > Metazoa > Chordata > Ceratodontiformes > Protopteridae > Protopterus > Protopterus annectens. The sequence continues at coordinate 1,375,045,212 of NC_056733.1, forward strand.
GATGTTTAGGGAAATGTCCATTAAAACTGATGTATTCCAAATGGATATACAATACAGTTATAGGACGAATATGAATATTAAGAATATATTAGAGAGAAAAAAGGTTAATATTCAAAGTACTAGTAGAAAATGTGGGACATTTAAGTGTGGCAGGTGCGCACAGTGTGCATTCATATCAGGACAAAAAGAGTTAAGATTACCCAGCCTCAGAATGAATTTACTAGCTAAGGGTTATAGCAGTTGTTACACCAAAGGAGTGGTTTACCTTGCATATTGTAAAGTCTGTTGGAGTTACTATGTTGGTAAAACTGAACGGCACTTAAGATCCAGAATTTATGAACATGTGATGGATATTAACAAACAAAATGAAAATAATGCTTTGTATAGACACGTGTTAACCTGTAAAACAGCAGACTTTAAATTCTGGGTGATAGAGGAGGTTAAGTGTCCTGAGAGGGGTGGTGATTGGGAAACCCAATTAGAGTTTAAAGAAATGATGTGGCAACTTAGACTCGATTCCTGTTGTGGTAAGGGTCTAAATGACCACATCTCCATCACCCCATCATTGAAAATGCTTGCAGCAGATCCAAAGAAACACAAACATTAATATGGATAGTCACAGTGATAAGTAATCTCTTTATATGTATGTTTTATATAACTTCATACCCACATATATATTATTAACTTAATATTTACATTTTTATAGTTCTATATATATATATATATATATATATATATATATATATATATATATATATATATATATATATATATATATATACATATATGTATTTTCTATATATACATATTTTCTATACATACACATTTTATACATATATTTATATTTATTTACATATATATTGATATATAAATACTCTCTATGTTAGATTTTATGTATTTATTTATTATTATTATTTACTACTATTTATTACTATAACAATTTGACATATTACACCGTTTTCAAGTTCAACACTATTGTACACAAATAGTATTTACCTGTTCCAATAGTATCGTTTTTTGCACCATACCGTATACAATTGTGCTTAGGTAAACAAAATAAAAGTACCACAGTCAAGATGGCAAAAGAACAGTCCAATCCAAAATAGCGTACTGTAATTTATTGTCCGCTTTCATCCAAAGACTTCCTCAGAATAATTATTAAAAAGGTACCGGTCACTAGATTTAGAGAACTGCTATTTTTTACGTTGTATTGAGTTGAATATTGTACCAAAGGGGCTGAGATTCTTTAAATGCCCCAATGGTGTTAATGTTGGTCATCCAATGTTTGACACCTTAATCACCTTTTTTAATGATGCTGGTTTGCGTTTTTTAAAATTACTTATTGACAACAATCTCACCAAGATGAGTTTTTTGAAGGATGAGATTGTTGCAATTGAATCTAGTTTAAAGGCAATGTTTGTTGATGCTGATTCGGTAGAGTTTTTTGACTGTTTGTCTGATGACGTTGATCAACATTCAGCTGAAGTCATTAACCGAAAGCAGTTGAAATTGGTGCGGGACATTTCTTCATACCAAAACAAAACTGCCTATGACAGTTTTGCTAACAATTACAAAGGTAACAACTATAAAGGGCAACATGTCAATAATAGTGGTAAACGGGCTTACAATTCTGTTGTTTCTAAGTCCGACTTTACTGACAAACAAGTTCCTAATAGGAGCGTTATTGACCAGGACAATCATGTCGTTTCTCCAGTTACCACTGTTGTTGACCAGGGTGATCATTTACCTGTTGTAAATAAAAAAAACTGACATTGGTGTAGGAGCTGAACAATTGGAAATTATTAATAGTGATGTTTCTCCTAATGTTGACAATGACAATTCTGTTAAAATGAAGACGAAAGTGGGCACTACTTCTACCGCTACATCTTCTTCTTCTTCTTTTTTCAACAAGAAGAATTATTGCAACAAAAAGACTGTTCTCACCAGAAGTTGGACTTTTCTGGGATCCAACTCCTCAGGGGACGAGACATAAATAGAGCACTGGATAATTTTAGTGTTATTAATTTAACTGACTATTGTTTTTCTGATGCAGAGTTAAAAATTCTTAAATATGGATTGAATTTTGTTCCTAGTTCAAGGGTTAATTTTAGTAAAACTGTTGTTGATATTAAGAAGTATACCAGAAAATTAAATGTATTTTATTTGATGAATAATGTGTCTGACAGTAAGAAAGTTTTAGTGAAACCTTCTTGTTACACGCCCAAACTACATCACACTATTAGAGTGTTTGAGGAGCTTTGTATCCAAGATATAAGTCACATGTTGCGATTTAGGCCCAACACCTTTAATAATTTAAGCAGTGATGAGAGGAAAGCTTTCGATAATCTGAAAGCTTTAAACAAGACTATTAGGTTTATGAAAAGTGATAAGGGGGGCAACATTGTGATTATGGAGCAAGAAGCTTATAAAAATAAAATGTTGGAAATTTTGAGTAATTCAGAAGAATATGAAGTAATTACCTTCCATGAAATTTTACGTAGACAACGCATGATTTATTCTTATTTATATGAAGCTCTTATGTCTGGTGATATTAATTTTGAAGTTTATGATTTTTGTGTAGTGCAGGAACCCCGTATTGGGGTTATTTTTGGTATACCAAAAACGAACAAGTGTTTATCATGTCCCCCCTTTAGACCCATAGTTTCTTCACCCCATTCAATCACTGAAGGGGTGTCTCTTGTTATTGATGCTGTTTTAGGACCCATTTTAATAAACAAAGCTTCCTATATTAGGGATTCCTGGCATTTTTTAAATAAATTAAGCTTGTACGCACAAAGTGGGATTTTTGATCCTCAGAAACACATCATTTTTACCATTGATGTGGTATCATTGTATACATGTATACCACATGATGAAGGAGTTGAAGCTGTGCGTAGCTTTTTATCTAAGAAAAATACTGGGCTTAGCAGTAATGCTATTTCTTCTATCTGTTGTTTTCTAGACATTGTCTTAGATAACAATTTTTTTCTATTTGATAAGACCTATTATAAGCAAAAGAGAGGTGTAGCTATGGGGTCTCCTGCAGCACCTGCCTATGCCAATTTGGTTATGGCATGGTGGGAGTTTGAATTTATTCCATATTTGACAAACAAGTTTCACATTTCTTTTTTTTTGTCGTTTTGTTGATGACTTGATTTTTATTATTGAAGGTAATTTGGACACTGTTGAAGCTTTTATTTTGGAAGTTAATTCTTTCTCCAGTTATTTGAAATTCACCAAAGGTAATGTTGGATTAAAAGTTAATTTCCTTGATGTTCTACTATGGTGGGACAGTATTGACGATAGGTTTCACAGTCGCATTTACCGTAAAGCGACTTTTACCAATGGTTATTTACATTTTCAAAGTAACCATCCAAGACACATTATTAGAAATATTCCCAGAGGACAGTTTATTAGAGCTAGCCATAAGACATCAAGGGATTGTGACTTAGTTAATGAGTTTGACTTCATTACCTCCATGTTCATAGAGAGGGGGTATGAGAAGCGGGTATTAGAACAAACTAGCAATGACATTTTTAAGAAACGCTCAACAGTTTATCCAGCACTGTTAGATAACACCCATCAGTTGAATTTAGGTTCTGATACAATGTCATTGGACAAAGGTACTGACACCAACTTAATTTGTGCCTTAGATATGAGTGTTGATAGTCAACGTATCCAGCATCTATTAGTAAAGAATTGGAGAGTCATTAAGGGCAATTCTGATATTTATAAAGTATTGGGGAATATGCCTTCTTTCGTTTTAAGAAACAATTTTAACTTCAAAAAAGCCTTAGAAAATAATGACATTGATAACAGTATTTTAAGAACTGATAAAAAGGGTATGCATCGTTGCCATCAGTGTAATATGTGTAGGTACATCTCCGAGGGTCCGTACATTAAGGTTGACATTTTAGATAGAACATTAAAGGTACCTGGTTTTGCTAATTGTAACACCCAAGGTGTTGTTTATATCAGTATGTGCTCTGCATGTCCTGCCTTTTATGTGGGTATGACCACTAGGTGTTTAAAAACCCGGATCAGGGAACACATTTACAGCATTCGTAACAAAGATGACACCAATGCATTATATAAACATTCTGCCATTTGTTCCTCTTTTAAAAAATGTTTGTTTTCAGTGTTAGAAATTGGTCATTCTGACATGAGAGGAGGTGATTTTAAAAATTATCTCGAGCAACGGGAGACCATTTGGCAGATAAGATTGAAATCGGACATTTATCCTGGTTTAAATGATGCAATCAATGTCAAATGTTTTTTAAAGTATCGTAAGCTTTATATTAATAAGGATTGTGACATCACTTCCTTTTTTACTTAAAATTATGTTTTTTAGATCAAGATTGGTTAATTAGATAGGTTGATTGTCAATTAAACATAAATTAGGAATGCTATTTAATGTTTTTTCTGTGGACATGTTTTTATTCTGAGGAAGTCTTTGGACGAAAGCGGACAATAAATTGCAGTACGCTATTTTGGATTGGACTGTGTTGTCATCTTGACTGTGGTACTTTTATTTTGTTTCGTTTTGGTTCTGCATTTACTGTGCTTAGGTAAACAGTTTGATGTTTCCATTATTCATTCATTTAATTATGTATTTTTTATTTTTTATTTTATTTATTTATTTATTTATACACATCTTACATTTTCCATGTATATATATTTTTTTTCATGTGATTTATATATACATATATAGATGGTTTCTAAATCATATATACATATTTTTTATTTATTTATTACAATGTATTTTATTTACCACAATGGTATTTCATTCTGCTACCTCAGTTTGTGTTTTTATTGAGATGTTTTTCATAAGCACTAGTAATCTATTGGCCCTTTAAGAAAGACAATTATTTAATTTAACAGAACCTTGTTAATGATTATTTTATGTATAAAAGGAGTGGTTTGTTTTATTTCATGGATTCTGCTGAAGTCTCCGATTGGAGACAAAAGCACTTAATCCATGAGTTTTTATGTCTTGAGTGCAGTGGCGTTACTACTCTGTGGATTTATTTTCAATAAAACTATTTTGGGTGAACCAGCAGCGTTATCATGTGGATTACTGAAGAACTCCTTTATTGTTCACCGGTTCGCACTATTTTGGTGTTTTGTGGTGGATTTTGGTTACTAGTGAAGCCCAGGAGGTGTGAAGAATGATGTAATGTAAACCAGGAATGTGATTTTAAAAACAGAGAGAAGCAGAGAGCATTAAGCATTTTTGTCTTGACCGTGCAACTCATCAGTGCCTGTGTTCTATATGTAAGTTTATTTTAAACTTGTGTTTTCTCTTAGAAATAGCTAGAAACTAGAAAGATTAGACTAAGTGTTTTCTGTGATGTCAGAACTGTACTACTGAATTATGTTAAGTATTTCTCTGTGATCTCTGAACTCTTGACTAGCATTGTGTAGTAAAAAGTATTGTCTTGTGTTTTGACTATTTGTTATTAAATATTTTTAAACCTTTTCAATGGTGGCTGCTTTTGTAGAGATAATTTAAGCTCTTTAGAGTACCTGCATGCCTTTGGTAAAATTTTACAGAGCCACTCCAATAGCTTTAGCCATGAGCTATACCACCAATTGGATAATAATACTGCACAGTAATAATTGGACACCCTTTTAAGGGCCTTTGAGTAGCTGATAAATATTAGTGGGTGGTGGCAAGTAGTACTATCTTTTAGACTGGGCAGAAAAGGGGGCACAGCAGGATAACTTGTGCCAGACTTCCCCAGGAGTGTCTGTGTGGTTGTATAAACTCTTCTCAAAGTTTGTGTGTGTGTGTGTGTGTGTGTGTGTGTGTGTGTGTGTGTGTGTGTGTGTGTGTGTGTGTGTGTGTGTGTGTGTGTGTGTGTGTGTGTCAGCTACTTGGGCAGGGACATGAAGCACTGGTTGGACAGAGAGGGTGCTGGAGGTTTTAGCTTGCCCACTAGGCTGAGATCTGGACCCTATAGCTGTGCCAGTGGGGAGTCATAATGGGGACCTGGAGAGCAAGGGAGTGACCAGCCCCAGACTGACTGTGATCTCTGTGTACTCTTAAGGGAAATTGCACTTTACTGTGTGTATTTGTTATCCTTTCCTCCTTTATGAGACACCTGTCACTGATGTTAGTGGTGAGGACTGAGGCTCCTTGATTGCTGGGCCAGGCACGGGCATCAGAAGCCATTCATAAAATTACCTAAAAATAACTAAAAATTGCTGTTTAAAATTAAGAGGCAAACACCATTAGAAATTTACCTACCTGGAACTAGATAACCTTAGGAACAGTGTTAGCTCACTCCTCCCCCTTCCCTCTAAATAGAGGTTACATAAATCTCTGCAGAACCCGTCATTTTTAAATCACTAGTCCATCAGGATCCAGTAGGTTATAGTACGAACGTACAGCATGTTATTTTTCCTAAAAAGGTCTATCAAATGTTTTTTTGTGAACTAAATATGCATTTGCAACTTGAAATGTGTTGCATTTATACTTGTTGAGTTTGCTGTAACTGTGCTGTGATAGCTGAAAAGCCGGTACAAAACTGAATGTAATAACTACTAGATGTGGAGCTAGAAAACAAGCTAAAAGCTAAGATATTATCCTAGATTTAGCTGTAACTAATTCCACTGCTGACTTGTGCAGCTTCAAGGAAATTTCTATCAGAGACTGAGTAGAAATAATGCTGCTTAGAATTTTGCTGACTGAGAATTCTGTGTTTAATGCGAGTGCATGTTGATGTCTTTAACCGTGCTGGCTGCTTTAACTGATAGTGTAGTGGCTGCTTTAGAGTGTACCTAACTAGATTATCCCTTCTTTAGGTTCTCTGCTCCATATTCCCACTGAAAGGACTTGCTTCTATCAGAAATCCTGTACCTGTTCTGCGAACACACTCGGAAGGCTAAGACTGCCTGCCGAATTACATTTGAATCACTATAAGGTCATTATTAGCAGTTTTTCTCTTGTGTGCTTTATCACAGTCTAACTGGGTCCAAGCACACTATACAACAACCCCTACTCCCTTTATAACTAGAGCCTTGCTTATTAATTGTTTTTATGCCCTACATTTAAAGTCCTCTCTAGTATTGTGTAATTTAGCTGCAAAGAGAGATCGGCTTACCTTGATAAGGAAAAGTACGCTTATTTGCTTTAAAATGACTTGGCGTACTCCATAATTGTATGCTGTGCTGAAAGGCTTTACCTGCAAAATTTACTACTGTGAGCAGTTAATTCTAGTGGCTTACACTGCTGAAAAAGCTATATTCTATGTGTTTAAAACATTAAGTGACTATAGCCATTCATAAAATTACCTAAAAATAACTAAAAATTACTGTTTAAAATTAAGAGGCAAACACCATTATAAAGTTACTTACCTGGAACAAGCTAACCTTAGGAACAGTATTAGCCCATCTCTGCTTGCCCTTGCTTCACAAGGGCTCATTTTGTGCCCCTCCCTGCCCCCAATTTCCACCCGCCCCAGTACAGCTAAATTTATTACACCTAACCCCTCCCTATATCCATCTACCCAATCACAACCTCCACACCACTGACTCCACCTTTCTGCTTAATCACCCATCCCTCCCTTAACATACTTTAATCCCTCACTTTACTGTTCATCTTCATCTGCTACACTAATAGTATAGTCCACAATAATTTGCTTGCTAATAAATTTAACACTGTTTATTCACTGTCTTAAATATAACAATAATAACATCCAAATCTTTCTCACCCCTCTACTTATTAATGCTCTATGTACCATACTACTTCACAGCGTATGAACACAAACTCTTTTCAGACCTTATATGCTCTAAATCCCAAACGTCCACCACTCTTGCTCTTAAGAAACCAGATAAGTTTAACAACATACCCTCTTCCTTAGCCACCCCCCCCCGCCAAATACCATAACCCTCTCCAACCTAGTTATATCAGCCAAAAATCTAGGTGATATCTAAGTCTTATTAGTAAAATACTGAAACTGATAACCCAACTGAACTCCAACCTAACTAAAGATGGTGACATCCATCCTAACCCTGGCCCATCCACACCAGAGATTCCCCACTTAAACCCTAACAAAGCTACATCTTCTGACACTGGCTCTAAGTAAATAATCCTGCCCACTATTCTTTGTTAGATAAGTATCCAAACTCCTTTCTAGCCTGTCATCTTAACATCTGGAGCCTAAATAATAAAATCCACTACCTCCATGCACGGTTAGATTTCCAATACCCAGATATTCTCTGTCTTACCAAAACCTGGTTAAAACCAGCAATTAAAGACACTGAAATAACTCCCCCAGGTTATAACATCCTTTGGTTAGACAAGAAATCAAAGAAAGGTGGTACGGTGGCTGTATTATTTAAGTCCAACCTCACAGTCACTAGTGACACCCAACAGCCTCCGCAGGTAAACAACGCTGAAATTCTCATCACCAAACTGCAAATAAATAAAAATATGTGTAGATATATTGTCTGCATCTATATTCCCCCTGGAAAAAATGTTAGCACCCTAGAACATAAATTACACGGGTTAGCCTGCAACTACCCCAAGGAAACCATTATCTTAGGTAACTTCAACATTTACTGGAACACTTGTTCTTCCAAGGCCCACAGCAACCACTTAAACCTCCAAGGGTTTGCTCAAACCATATCCTCCCCCACGAGGTATAACAAAAATAAAGACAAAGGTTGTATCCTAGATTGGATCCTGATCAATGGTGACCCACAGATGCACCATTCAGGCTCACTACCTGATGACATCAGTGATCATTGCCTCACCTATATCATCAAATTCAAAGCTGAGATCACCCATCACCACACCTATAAAGTGACACGAAACAGAAAAAACTTTCACCTAGATAACTTTCTACAAGATCTAAAAGCTGTCAACTGGTCTGAACTTAAAAACTTCCACTAGATGAGGCTGTGACCTTGTTTAACACTAAATTCCTCAATATTGTTAACTCCCATGCCATGCCAAAACTCGAACTGCACCATGGCTAACGAAAGTTACGAAAACCAAAATCTCCAATAGGAACAAGGCCTGGTCGACTTGGCATAATATTAGAGACCCTATAGATCTAATCAGATACCATCAAATAAGGAATGACACTAAAAAATCCATCATATCAGACAAAAAATATTACTATACCCACCTACAACAAAAGCATCAAAATAAACCCCAAAAGTTATGGGCTGGAATAAATAACCTCCTTCACCTAGGTCGTACTACCACTCCCACACCATCAATTGCCCTTGACAAAACACCAGCGGCTATTGTGAACACATTTAATAGCTTCTTTACAGAAACTATCCAGACAATAGCCACCCAACTCACTACTAGCAAGCCTAACCCCCCTCACCCAGTCCCCCAGCCATACCGAAAATAACAAATCAGATAGCTCAAAGCTTCCTGCAACCCATTTCTCCTTTAGCTTTCAAACTATCCCTATTACTCTAATACGAACCCTTCTAAAAAAAAAACTTAAACCCACTTTGCTAGCAGCAGATCACCTCCCAGTTGAATTCTTGCAATTAGCTGCTGATGACATCACTATCCCAGTCTCTACCCTCATTAATAGATCAATTTCTGAGGTAACCATTCCATCCATATGGAAAATTTCACATGTAATGCCTCTACATAAAGGAGGTAGTTCCACAGAATTGTCCAACTATAGGCCCATAGCCATTCTCCCACCTCTAGGACATCTTTTGGAAAAGTGTGTCCACATACAACTAATGCACTACCTCAACCACAATAAACTTCTCACAGAGTCCCAGCATGTTTTCAGACCACACCTTAGCACCACATCAGCCCTCTTATCGTTCACTAATGTCATCAACCTTAATCATAAAAATGACATGCTATCATCTGCTCTCTTTCTGGACCTCTCTAAGGCCTTTGGTATGGTCAGTCATCAACTTCTGCTTAGTACCCTGAAAGTTGTCTTCCTGGACCATCACTCTCTGCAATGGTTTCAGTCCTATCTATGAGGTAGATAGCAGGCTATCTTATGGCAGGACAAACTGTCATCGCATCTCCCAGTCACCTTAGGAGTCCCTCAGGGCTCCATTCTTGGTCCCCTCCTCTTCTCTATCTTTATAAATGACCTTCATTCTACTATCTCAAGTGCACAATGTATCCAGTATGCCGATGATTCCATATTGAGTTGCTCTTCCACCATACCAGCCAATCTGCTATCCCTAACCCAGAATACATTTAACAGTATAGAAAACTGATCAACTGATCAACAACTTCTCTTGAATCCCAACAAAACCAAGCTGCTGCTTTTCTCTCCCACCTCTAGATCCACTCTTTCATTATTTACTATTAAGTCTAACAATGGTACAATCATCTCCCCTGATAATCAAACTAAGCTCCTTGGAGTAATAATAGATATTAACCTCAAATTTGATGTGTACATTGACCACACTATTATGTCCATCAAGAAAATAGGATACCTCTATAAGGCCAAACTTTTCATAATCCCTTTTGCTAGGTATGCTATTGCCCAAACCCATCTTCTCTCCACTCTCCTTTATGCCTCACCAGTATTTACAAACCTCTCTAAAGCTAACCCTGGCAAACTATCTTCCTGTTACTACCATATAGCTAGATTCATCACAGGAATGGCATACAGGAAGCACTACTGCAAAAACCTAACTGAACTTGACTGGCTGGAATTTCCTTCCCTACTAAAGCTTAACCAGCTTACAGTAGCTCACAAAATATTTAACCATCCGGACAAAACCCCAAGCCTTAAGAGTATTATTAGCCCACATAATGCTCAGGCCACTTCGTTCATCCAACAAGCTATCAGTCCAAACCCTAAAATCCAATAATACAGCAGGTGATTCCCTGTTTGCTAACTCAGTGGGTAAAATTTGGAACCTTCTTCCTGCAAACCTTACCCAAGAACTATCTCTTCCCCTATTTAAAAAAGGCCTCAAAAATACTTAAGGGCTAACTGGCTCTGTCCATGCCTACACCCTGACTAATTCAACATTTTTGGTCTTTTCTTAGCTAGTAGACTATCAGCAAGCAGATACTCCAATCATCTGATGTGCCATACCTTAATGTACAGTTATGCCTGCTGATATTATCATTTATCTATACTGTAGTTTCCCTAATGTGCTCTAAATTTGTGTAATGATTCCATTTCTTTTTTTCACTCTATTAAAATTTAGCATATGTCTCTGTGTTCCTACTGTGGTGAACAATCTGACATATTGTAGCTATATCCTTTGCTCTCTTGGAATATTATTGTACCATTACTATTATTATTAATATTATTATTATTGTGGAGCTTTTCTCCCTGGGCCTCCACTTAAAATGGACATCTATCCAGTCGGACTGTCCCGGTCAACAAATGCAAAATAAAATAAATAAATAAATAATCATTCCAAGTACATTGAACTGATTAGTATAACACTTAGTACCTGCGCCAGTACAGGTGCAGTAAGTGCACTGAAGTCTACAATCTCAAGACAAGGAGTACCTGATATGGTCGGATCAGACATTTGTATGCAAGTAAGACTTAAAATGTTTAATAGGTTAAGAGTCTAAACAAAAAAAACATCAAGAAGATATTGCCCACAGTCAAGTGGCTTGCAGGCAGAACTATACATCAATGAAGAATCTGATGAAAAAGAACACTAGAAATGTCGATGGATATTATCATCTCAAAATGTATGCATATATGAATGCTCAAATTCAGCACCTCAGTCCCCTAGCATCTTAGTTGCTATTGGATGACTGTTAAAAAGTAAGCTTGTGATTCCAACTTGTTTGCTGATGCCTGGTAATTAAGGAAGAGTGAGACAAATGCTGGAAATTAATAAGTAAATGCACAAACAGTATTATGGAACACACCCCAAAAGAACATTTGATCACCAGGAAGGAAAAGTAGTCAGAATGCAGCAGTCTTAGGAAGATCAGGGACCTGATGCAATAGCCATTGGTAAAACAGAAGAACCTAGCTTTTTGTCATCTATGGAGAAGATGGAAAGATTGCACAGAAGAAATAGAATGCAGCTATTCAAGCAAGTGTATCAAAGCAAGAGGATCTACTGCTGTGAGTGAGTGCAAGACTGCCAAGTTGTAGTACAAGAGTCACTGTGAAAATTTAAAGTTGCCTGGAGGGGTTCCTCAAACCAAAATGTCTCACCTTGAAGACAAGCAGCTTGAAGTTTTATGAGAGGAGATGCTAGATGGTGTCAGACAAATCTCCAGCAGTCCTAGCAGAGCCTCATGACATGGAAGTGTTATTATATATCACCTAGATATATTGACAAGTTATATAGTCATAGTAGACAGGAGCATGCTAGAACCGAGGTAATGGTAACTATTTGACATGAAGAAATACCCATGAATAATTAACTTACAAATAGGCTCTTTTTCTGTAACAACAGGGATGTTGCATATCTTTCTGTAATTTAGGATCACCCTGAATAACCTTAGAATATTACATTCAGACACTTACAGTTAGAACAATGTACAGAGCTTTGCTGGCCTCCATTTGGCATGTCAATAGCTATAATGCTTAATGATACGTATCAAGCCTCTCTGGGTGTATTTTCTTCCATTTGTATACTGTTGTAATTAAGCTAAACTCCATCTATATAATAATGGATTTTATTTATTCATTTATGTTATTTATTTTTACATTTGTTGATCATGTTAGTTCCATTGGACCATTGGCCTCTTTTCAGGAGAGACATGTGGTGGTAATCAAATTAACTAGGAGAAATTTTGGCAAGGGCACCAGGGAACTTCTTCTACTTTTTTTAAGTGCTGTGGGATCTTTTACTCCCATTGGAACTACCACCAAGTCAGGCAGATGGGGACTAAGTATAAAGTATCATATGAAGGATGGCAAACTCATTAGTACAGAACCTTCCTTATGCTGCACTGCAGTGTCAGCACTGGAAATTACTCCAAGTATGAATTAATTTTTCATACTGACAGTGCAGCCTAAGGATTGAGGGAGAGGGTGCTGTATTCCTGAGTGTACTCTCCCTCTCATAAGAAGGTAAAGCAAGGCCCATTTACCTGATTTTGTAAGTGCTCATTTCTCAGTCATCACAAAAAAGCACCTCATAAAAAGTTGCATGCATTTTCATGAAAATCATAGCACACATTAATTTCCAAGTAATTTCTAATCATATGTACAAAACGCTGAACCAGTGACAAGATAAATAAAAGTAATATTCCTGATACCAGTATGTTGGATTATTGTCACTCATGCCAGATCTTATTCAGTTTAAAGTATTTTATAAAATTTCCTGAAGTGGTAAACTTCTAGATGCATTATATTTAGCTAGTAGAATTTGGGTAGTATTTGGGCTTTAACCTTCATTATTAGTATTTCTGCAATGATTATTTTTAATTTCAAGACTGAAAATAAAACATAAAATCCCACAGTTTGCCAGCTATGACAGATAAATAATAGGTTCAGAGTAAAGTAAAAGTGCTAATAGTATAAATATATAGATTTATAAAACCAACTTTCAGTCACATCACAGTAAATCAGTACTTTTTTTAAAAAATGATAATGTTCATGTGAAAAGAAGGGTGGGTAAGGTTGGAAATACTTAGAAGTGTATTTCACAGTCAAGCATCATTCAGTATTAATATAACCCTTAAACTTTGAGTCAGAGAACCATACAGAAATCCAGTTGGAACTCAGCAGTCTGGTCAGTCAAGAGAGAGAGTGTTAGGAAGGACAGGAAGCTGTGTATATTATCATTATATATGATTAGAATTCAGTCTAAATGTAGGTTACTGGGCTTGTTCTTTTAAATTTCTCCTGAGATCAGTTAGACAGATCTCCCTTAGTTTATTTTTCCTCTTTTACTAGTAGTCACCTGCTGAAAGTAGAGCAATAGACTTCCAAGATATGCTACTGCTTTATGAGCCCTTGTGATTGAAGTACCAGCCGCAAGCCTCACTTTGGCATTGGAATATCTTTGCAGAGTGTAGTGTGCATCGTGGGCTGAGTGATATTATATCCAAAATGCATTTACAACATCTCTGCAGGTTTTTTCAAAATGCCTATTTTTTAGGATATTCAAAATCAATGTGCTCCCAAAACCTTATTGTATCACTCACACTCTTACAACAGAGTGAGATTTACTAGTAAAGGTCATCTGTACTAGTCTTTGAATTATACCAAACAATAGTTCTGATGAGTATATGATCTAACTATGTTAATCATGTACAATATATGGGCTTGTCATTTGTGAGATATAAGATACCCAGACTTTTGTGAGGTTACCTGTTAGAAGAGGGACTAGGCCTGGCAGGTTGACTGTAGGTTACAATTTGAAGTGTTCAATTCAATGAGTACAAGCTCTGTGCAAGGGAAGGTAGAATTACACATGGTTGTTTCAGCTTTCTTAATGTTATACATCAAAACACTTTTGATTTCTATATAGTTCCAGGAGTCAGGCTAGGTCAGTTTTATGGTTCAATTCCCAGCTTCAACTTTCCCATTTGAAGTGAAATGACACACTGTCCGCATACCATTGAAGTGTGATGTGTTGGACAATATATTTTAATGTAAAATACAAAAAATAAATACATTCAAAAGCAGTGGAGTGGTTAATGAAAGTGGGAATGACTAACATTCTAAGACTGGCATAAGCCTGAATGCATTCATTCCTTGAACAGGAGTCTTGTAGGAACTTTGGTGACACCAAGTAGTTATTGCTACTGACTTTTTTTAAAAAGCTAGTTATACTGATAGAATGAAGAAGCCAGGGAGGGAACTGTAGCTGTCACTTTCAATGGGAGCTTCCATCAAACATTACTTTTGCCTTCCAGTGAAGGTGATGTCAGTGTGTAAACAAGAAAATTATTTTTGTGTTGCAGACCTTACTATAAGTTCTAGCTTGAGAACAGGTAAACCATCATTAAGCTAAGAAAGATAATGTAGAGCTGCAGATACCCTATAGCACTGTAAACAACAAGCTGTGTATAGCCTTATCCTAAGATCTTAGATTTGATATGAGTGGATATAGACTCCTAGTTAGAATGATGTATACTCATTTTTTGGTGAACTTATTAGCACCATGCAATATGTTACATTCACATGCAATCCTCATGCATGGTGCACCATATCTCATCAGAGGTTGGCTTCTTCATTTCTTGCCCTATCTGTATTCTCTTATCCCCTTGATTTCCATTTGGGTTCACCATCTCTTTCCTCCTGATATGAGTTTCACTTTTGCTGTATTCGAATACTTCTTTCCATTCTTTTTCTCCCTCCTCTGCTTTTCTCAATCTCATCAGTTTGAAAAACAACCAAACCGAAGTTGCAATGAGAAGGCTAACAAGGACCACATCATGAATAATTCAAGACTTTACTAGAATATAGGGAGTTAGTCTGGGAACTACTCCTGAATGCCACAGTAAAACCAGGCTTAAATGAATATGTGTCTAGTAATAGTGGGCTTAAAAGTTGAGATCAGCTATTTTATAACTATTTTATAGATATTCATGAGTTTTCACTTTTAAACATTTTTTTTTCATTTTATAAATATTGAGTTTTAATTTCATGACTGGTTTATAGATTTTTTTCTCAGTAAGATGGTGTATTTATTACCTAGGTAATTGATTTGAATTACTTAATTGATTGGCTACACACTTACATTGGTTATTCACTTGTACTTAATGCCATAACATAGTTAACTCATGCTCTGAGGAAGCCCTGTTTATAGGACCAAAGCGCTTAACACAAGTTTTTTTTTAATTAAAATTCTTGAATTATTGATGATGTCCTCCTTTTTAGCCTTCCCCTAGCAACTTTGGTTTGGTTGTTTTTCGAAGTTTCAGGTTTATGGAGTTTGTTGCGTTTTTCTTGATTCTAGTCTATTTCTATCATCTTCTCTTCATCTCCAGTAATTTCATATAATCCACGCTTTCATATTGTTTTTATCCCCGTACAGGTTTGAGTGATGATGGTTTTAACTTCAGTGCTCATTAGTGAGATAATGTTCATTTCTATTTCTTTCAGGATGCTGCTCTCTTCTGTTAGTCACCATATACAGAATTACCAAGTTAATAACTGCATTTTCCTTGTTATTTTTGCTCTCCTCATTCTGCCTTCTCATTTGCTATCATCTGACATAACCCTTCCTTTGGGCCTAAACTCCCAGCTGAACATTATGTTCTTTGGCAGCTGCCTATGCTTAGAATTCTTCTCCCGTCCCCTGCCTTTGGATGCTTAACATTTTGTGCTGATGCCTGGACATAGACATTTCAATATGTTGTTTTATTCTCTTCCAGTGTCCCTTACACTAGTACCTTGTGTCCCAGCTTAGTACTGATGTCATAGTCTTTTTATATTAAAGCATTCCCTTTCATTGGTCTAACCTCCCCACTATTGCTCAATAGTCTGGTGTGCCATCTTAATTTATAGTTCAGCATTTTTGTTTTTTCATTGTCATTTTTATAGATTGCTACTATATTACACATATTTATCCAGCACTGTTACTTTATTTCACATTTGTCTGTAGGTTGTTCTTTACTTTACTTTGTCCTTGTTTCCCCCATGCATTTCTTTTCATGCCCCCCAGTTTTTAAATCAGCATCATTAAACTTATGTTTACAGCAGTTTATTGTAAATCAAAAAATAGTTATGAAGAATATATCACTTACATATGCAAGCATGCTCCTATGCACCCTTGGCTATATTACCTATAATTGCCAAGTGAATTGATTCATTTTATCTCATTGTTTGTAAAGTTTTGATGTTGTGTCCACTGAGGGTGTAAGGATCTGCTCCACTTAACACATCCCTTCTACACTGTCCAGTCAGCTACCATTCTGTGTCCATTCCTTCCACATATTTATTGCTGCCATCTTTCTGTGGTAATTTTCAGTTTAATCCTGCCTTCTGCCTTTTTGTATCTGCCATCCATCAAACGTACTACCAGCTTGTTTAGTCCATCATTGTCCAGTAGATCACTTCTGAGTTACCCAAACTATCCAGCTCAGCATCCTCCCATCCCCTCAAAGTTTATCCTTGCCTGTCTCTGCTTCTCATTTTATTTAAGTCTAAATCTATCCTTTGAGGAGAGTTCACATTCTTCTTCACCTTTGATTTGACTATTTCAAATATTTTCGCTCCACCATCTTGTCTTCTTTCTCCTCTCCTTGTGGTTGTCCTTATGCTTCCAGCTCTTCTCTTTTACTGGCATCTGACTACTCTGCACTATTTGGTTTTATCTTCTTCCCTTGGTGGGGGGGGGTGTGGGGGGGGGGCTCTGACATTGCATGTCCTCTCAGTATCTCTACCTCACGTCTGCAATATCTCAAGTTGCTCTGCCATTCTATATCTTACAGACAATTCAGGTGTTTACTGGCTGGGTTGTTTACCTATCTGGGATACCTTTTTGTAAACTTTTGAAAATCCTCCAAATCATGTAGCCTGAGACATGCTCCTTCCTGTTTTACTTTCTGAATTCCAGCATATTTAAATAACACAGTTGGTCGATTCATTCTTAGTTCATGTAGTACTTCCAGCATAACTTTGCTTGTCTTATAGAGTGTTTCTGAATAATTCTTAACCAGCTTTATGAACATCCCTGCAAATGAGCTAATTTTAAGTCTTTTTTCTTGGCTTATTATTTCTTCGTTTTTTTTAAGAATGGGAGGATGTCAGGACATACCCAGACCTGCTTTCTGCTTCTGCTTACAGTTGTGCCATTCCATGTATCCCCTCTTTTCGAATATTTTTATCTGTTATCACATATCTCTCATGTAATAGCAGCATTACAAATTGCTCCAGTTCACTGCTGTTCTCTCTCTCTTGGATCCCAATTACAGTGATGTTACTCCATCTTTAGAGATTTTTAGGATCTTCCATCTTTTAACATATGCTAGTTCTTGCACTCTGTGAATCTGCTTCTGCAGCTCAGTTTTAATTGCTGCTTTCTCCTGCAGATCTTGTACCATCCCTTCTAGCTTTCGCACTTCTGTTTGTTGCTGTTCTGTTGTTTTTTCAAGGAGCTTACATCCTGTCCTACTGGGATTAACTTTTCACACAAATTGCAAGATTGATCCTACTTACTTTTAGCTTTAAAAACAACTATCCCTTCCTCCTTTTGTTCCTGCCGTCTTATCTTTTCTTCTGTTTTTTTTCTCCCTGGTGCACTAATTTCATCCAAATTTGTCTAGACCCTGTCAAGAGCTATAGGCTATAATTCTTGCGACTTTCATTATAAGTGAATTGGACAAAGACTAGGGCATTGTAATCTTATTAGCTGTGCAGTCACTTTGTGACTCCATGAGGACATTCAGGATTAGGAAAAAAATAAAATTAGTAATATTTATGTAGTGCTGAGTTTGGATTTTATATGACTTTATGGTAAGATGTGTATCACTTTCTAAAGCTATCTATCCACCTATCTATCTAGATATCTTTCTTTCTATCCGTCCATCTACCTATTTTCAGTTTCTGTATTTAATTTCTCCATGTCTATGGGGTTTCTAATACCATGATGGAAATGGACCTCATTCCTATGTCAAAGTATGATTAAAGTTTGTATATTTAGTATTTTTCAGTCTTTAATATTAGCCAGAAGTGCCCTTCGCAGAACCAGCAATGTGCCCAGAATTGACTCCTTATGCAATTCACACAGAGTTACATCTATTGGTAGCATATCTAAATACGACTGGAATTTTTTTTTTAAGACTCATTGTTCCTACTACTACTACTGGAGCTGTCTGGGTATCCCTTTTCCACATTGCCCTCATTTCTGCCTGCACATCTTGGTATTTTATGACTTTGTGTCTCTCTCTAAGTAAGAAACTGTAATCACTGGGTGTGGCAGTTTCAATGATCAATGCTACTTTTATCTTTCAATGGGCTACTATGTCTGGTTTTCTTGCTTCTATTTTTTGAACTGGTTGTTGGTAGTGAGTGATTCCATGTGATATAAACGTCATGCTGTTTCAATGATCAATGCTATTTTTGTCTTCTTTCCATGGACTACTATGTCTGGTTTTCTTGCATCTATTTTTGAACTATTGGTAGTAGGTGATTCCATGTGATATGGATGTCATCATTTTCTATAATGCTTTGTGGCTTATATTTCCAGTGCTTCTCAGCTACCTCAAAATTTTAATGTTTGTACTATCCCCAGTGTAACAGTCTTGCCATACTATTATGCTTTTCAGTATACAGACCCTTTGCCATTAGTCTATCACACCCAGCAACAAGATGTGTAACTGTTTCTAGTTCTGTTTTACATTATCTGCATTTGTCCATTTCCACCATGTATTCAACAAGCTTTGTAAACCGATGTGTATGCAGTCCATTATCCTGGCCTGCCAATATTAAATTTAATCTTTTGGTTTAAATTCACCTGTCCTTAACTGATCCTGTGTCAGATCCTGATCGACATAAGGTTGTTCCAGGAGTTTTCTGTACTTGCAACTAAATTTATGCCTTTTCCACATTTCCTGCCTTCAGACCTGATCCTTCTTGTACTGTATTCTTTCTTTTGTTTTTTGCTTTTTTTTTTTTTTTTTTGTACATTAAGTTGCAGCCTGAATTTTGTCTTCTAGTTTGATTTCCGTTCCTGCTTGACAACGATATCCTTCTGTTAAACTAAGCAGGGAAGTCATCTTAGACTTGTTCTCCTCATGTTTTAAAACTTTAACTATGACTGGATCTAGTGAAGTCAGCAGATATGTATGCAGTCCTACAAAGTACAGATCTATATATGTAATCAATTTTGAGGAGGCCCATACCTCCTTCAGAACTAGGAATATATAATCTTGGTATACACTGAATTTTATTTATCATTTGATAAGTGTGAACCATTTTTCTTGTGCTCCTGGTCAACTGATCCAATACCTTGTGGGGCCAGCCAGACATACCAAAACTGGAATTTAGAACAGGAAGATCACATTGGTTTGTAGCATGAACTTTGTTCCTCCATGTCAGTGTTGTTTTCAATATTAATTTTAGTCTTCTAAAATATTCCTTACTGAGTTACTGAGTTTTATCTACATTTGTTCATGATTTATTGTCAATCATTCACCAATTCCCAAATATGTATACACCCTGTCCTGCTCAAGTTCCATATCACATTCCTGTCCCAGATGGATATTTTCTTGGTGCTGGAGCTTTCCTACTTTAAATTTTGTTTTTGCACATTTATCAAGTTGTTGTTGTTGTTGTTGTTGTTGTCTTTTGGCTTTTCCCGGTTAGGGGTCACCACAGTGGAACTCCAGTCTGCTAATGATTGGCAGTAGATTTTGACGAATGCCGAGGTGCCAGCTCGATGTTCAACCTTCAACGAAGGCACGCCCATTTACGCATGTCTTTTGAATGCCCACTCAACCGCGGTGAGGACATGCAGACTCCACACAGAAGGCACTCGTGTAATCTGAGACAGTTCTGCCCACCTTAGCTCCTCATTTGAAGAACTATACAGTTTTAAATCATCCACAAAAAGAAGACTAAAGCCTAATCTGTTAATTAGCCAGCTTAATGGGTTAGGGGCAAGACAAAAGAGAAGCAGTGACAAAAAGTCACCTTGGAATATTCCCCTCTGAATTTTTATTTCTGAGATAATAATTTGTCCTTTATAATGGCTTTCTTCAAAGTAGTTAGCCACTGTTTCATTGTCACTGTAATATAATTGTTCAATGTAGAGTTTTTCTCATACATCGGCAAGTACTTCTTTACGTATGAACGTGGGATGCTGTCAGATGCCATCTTTGTACTTCTCTCCTCTGTGATCTGGGTCCCTCTGTGTCCCTGGCTAGTGAGCATGCTACCCCACATGTGTTGCCCTGTGTATCACCACTGGCAGATCGAGTCGCACAAAATAGCTCCATTGCCTGCTTGATAGACTGCTGTATCCAGTTACAAATGTTCCAAGATCACTACATTGAAAAGAGCTAAGCCCTCTGCATCACCACTGGCAGACTGAGTCATACAAAATAACTCCCTATCCTGCCCAATAGACTGCTGCACCCAATTATACCTCTTCCAGGATCCCTGTATTGAAAAGAACTACAGTATGCTTGACTAAGGATTCTCACCAAACTGTGATAACATGCTTTAATCCTCTATACCCTGTATATATATTTTTAGCATGCACACTGCCTAAGGAAAGATATTAGTCGTATTCTCACCACCCTCTTTATAAACTCCTTAAAAAAATTTCCTGAATCCATTACTTGACAAGAGGCCCTTTGAATTTGCTTGCAGCTCACTTCTCTAATCTGGTATAAAACCTTACTCCTATCCATGCCTTTCATCCTCTTATCTCTCTCCTCCTTCCTACCTTTCTAACCCACTTGTCCAGCATTGTCTACACCTTTCGCATGTCCAGTCTTCTAGCCAAACCTTACCTTTTCTAAACTCTTCCTTTTCTAAACTCTTTCCTCTACCCCTCCACCCATAATACATGCTAAAGTATACTGAACTCCACCTTCACTGATTGTTTTCTTTCCTCTTTACAACCTAAATAGTTGGGATTTCTCTTATCTTTCACATTATAACACACCATACCTGTAATAAGCCCTAGGATTAGAATTTTGCTTTATTGACAGCCACCTTCCCATGATCCCTTGCATCCTTTAAAACTCTATTATCTCTGTGAGTGCCATCTTTGAACTTCTCTCCTATCTGACAGTGAGCACATTACCCCATGTGCTTGTAAGCTTATGATTTTATTTTCTGCTGTCATTCTTTAATCTTATCTATTCTTATTTGTATTAGTTCTCAGCGCAAAATTTGATCCTAATGCTGCACTGCAGTGTAAAATGGATTCTCTTAATGCCGTTGGGCTGAAATCATGACTATGACTGTTTGATACTCATAGCAAGGTTAGCTGTTCTACATTTTGCCACACTTTAGTGATTCAGAACAATGCAACTTGTAAACTGTTCTCATACCTGTTTCTGATCTGTGGCTGCTATTTTTGCAGTCATTTTGCCTTGTTTAACTTAGTGCTTGATATGTAACTCCTGTGGCTTCAAATAATTGTCTGTTATGGTATTTGTAGGTTACTTTGCACAAGCTATGACTATATATTGGCTGTGTATACTCATGTTGTGGCTGCTTTTTCCACTCTCTACCATCCAGGTTCTATAGTGCTATATGGGCTACTTTAAATGTGATCATTGCTGTTTTTCTGCTTGGCAAACCAAGGAATCCCTCTGCTCTTGTCCACAACTGCTTCCCGTACATATTTACAATATAATACTACCCTATTTCTTATTGCGAATGTGCTTCTATGTGACTCTGTACTTAATTATTTGCTACTGTCTGGTGGACACTGTGCTACTTGTTCATGTACATCTACTACTACTCTGCCACTGTGCCCACAATCGAGTCTTATCTCCAACTACTGCAAGACAGACTTCCCGCTGACTACCTTATGCCGATTCTCAGCTAAGCTGCCCGACTTGCGTTTAGCAACAATATATGCATTACTTGCTGGCCTAAAAAAGCTTTCCCCAGGATTCATGAAGCTCGGCGCAAGGACGGTTTTAGCCCTGCACCAAGCATCCTATGAATATTTATGAGGGCATGCTGCCACACCCTCAACGTGCACAGGAAATGTGTGCGAGTGCAGAGGGCATGTATAAGTGCTCTACGGAGGCTTAAACATACCCCCAGAGTTGCACAACCTACAATGCTTACTATTAGAGCCCACCTCTAATAGTAAGCAATTAATTCAGTGTCCGTGGATATTGAAATGTGTGCTAAGCATACAAGAGTGTCCACGACCACTGAAATAAAATCAAAGTAGTAAACACACAAGCACGTAGTGGAATGTTGAGCCCCCTCCCTAGAACTATCACAATTACATTCCCCCTGTCCCTATTTTATATTTGTATTGCTTCATTATTGAAAGTGTAAGTGAAGCGCAGCATGTTTGCATGTCACTGCCCTCTGCTTAGCGTAGCTTACACATCAAAATCATCCAAATAGAAAAAAACATGCCACATCAATGTTAATGTCAATAGGGTAGTAGTTAGAGCATCTGCCTAACAAGCAAACACTTACAGTTCAAGTCCCACTATAGCACATATCATTTTCCATGTGGAATGTGTATATGAACATATTTATACATCTTTCTGCTGTATAACATACATAATAACATGTAAATGTGAAATGGAGTACTGCATGAAATGTTTAACTAATTTCATTCAATCAAAGTGGTAGTGTCATAATGAATATGGCACTAGTAAGCAGGTTTAAGCATAAATAAGCAGTAGTAAGCATATATAAGTACCAGTAAGCATGTTTAAGTGCGTTTACGTGGGGGTATGCATTGCCTACACAGATTAAGCAAAGTAGAAGCTAACTGAGTGTAAGAAACTGTAACCGGAGGTTAGCATTGCTTAGCTCCATGCAAACCCATGCACATCCGCTCACAACTGCTTTAAAGTGCCTTAATCATTCTGTACCCAACGGCTCGTGTTCTGGCCAGCAACAAAATAAACAGCCTCTGCAAGGCTAGAACTCAGGACCCTGTACCTCACTGTCACAGCAGTTAACCACTACACCATGATAGCAATACATTTAAAGGAGGTATCAGCAAACTAATCATCACCACAGGGAAATCAAATCAAGCATGTGAACTGAATTTATGTACAGTGTAATGGTCTATAACCCACCACAGACCATAAATATGTGAATTGGAGTACTGCAGTAAACATAGAGTTGAGGTGTCATTGTAATAAAGTTTTGAAGTCCCAAGGACCCCATACAGTGTATGTACACATGAATCACGGATACCAGACACATATATAACCTGTAATAAATAAGACATAATTGAAAAAAGGCAAACATAATGCTAGATAACCAATAAGCAATGCTAGCCACAGCACAACCCAACTAAGTAATTGTAAGCTATGTGTCAGGAAGCCAATACAATATGTGCACATGTACGCCTCTTTAAGCAGTGCCAACCTGAAGTAAGCAGGTGTGCCCATAGCTTAGCCTTTTCAAAACTGGCCATTTACAGAAAAGTGCGGGAATCCGGCCCTACTTAAACTGAAGAGGCGGGAATACGGCTCATAACTGGTTGTAGCATCCCCCGGCAGGCAGAATGGCTGGAGTGGGAGAAGGCACTTGCTTTAGAGTGCAGCGCTGGGGCATCCAGGAGTCCAAATTCATGGTATGGCTCCTGGTAAAGCACCATGACAGGAGACTACTACAGGGCCAGTACCAGGGCTCGCAGTACAAAACAGAGGCCTGAGAAGTCTCGCTCATGACCTCACTAGTGCCACAGGTATCCCCTGGACTGGTGAGCAGGTCAGGCACCACCATGCAGACCTGAAGCGGCGGATGGGGGATGTCCTGGAACAGTGGATCCTGGAAGCAAGGCAGATGCAGAATGCCCCAGAACTGAGTAAGTACTCCTTCCACCATGTAGTTAATAATTGCCTAGCTTGTGTATACTATGGATAGGTATGGCTAAATATCATTGTACTTCTCTGACATCTGCAGATGAGCATGCTGCGAATCAGCAAGCCTATGATACAAGGCTGCAAAGGATGTGTCGCGAGGCAGGTTAGTAAATAACGTGCATGTACTGTCATAACAAATAAATGTAAGAGCCTCAGAAAGTGTTGTACCAGTATACAGAATTGTGTAATATGCTGCAAATAAAAGTGTAACCCCTGCATTGCTTCAGTTTACTCTGCAGTCATATGTTGTACTGTTGCAGTTATTAAATAGTACTGTTGTAGGAAGCAGTGTTACTCACACTGTGGTATGCAGATAAAATGTGTATGAAGTGCTGTATGACAATGATGGAAGTACAAACAGGTCAGTCATATTAGGCAAAATACATTTCAAAGCCTCACAACAATTGCCTGATAGCATAGTGTACAGTGATCTTAACTGTACTGCTTTTGTCACACACACAGCAGGGCTTTGGATCCCAGGAGCACTAGTAAGTTGTATGCATAATCATTCAACACAACTGCACACAGTTTGTTAGAATGTTCAGAGAGAAAGCTGTATGCATATATACACTTAACAACTGTACATATTTTGCTAGAATGCTCAAATAGAAAGTGGTATGCATATTCATACCCCTCAACTGTTCCAATCTGCCCAGTATGTCCTGATAAATGGCCCACATCACCTGCCTTTTGCCCTGTTTCCCTGACAAATTAGTATGATGATCCAAGAAATGTAGGCAGCTGTTAATGACATATAACTGATAGTCAGACTTGTACATAGTCAGAGAATGTACACACAAACATACCTGTCATCCCAGCATCTCATCTAAAGTGTATGACAGCAGTCTCAAAACATGTTGCATTAACACCTGCATCTTGTCAAGCCTGAACGTAAGACACAGGTCCCGTACATACTAATCTACAAACATACCATTGTACAATATAATGCCATTGGGTAGTGTAATAAGGTTTACTATTGTTTGTGCGAACGACATTCTATCAGCTGCAATGTGCCGAAAAACAGAATGTCGAATGCACAAGCAGTTTTGCAACAGATAGTCGACTCCACTTATGTGAATGCACAACTGCATTCGCATAAGTAGAAATCGACTATCTGCACGGAGATCGCGGTACAGTGGGGAGTGGAAATTCATCCACATCCCCACTGTAGTGCGATCTCGGAGTTAGAATATATAAGTAGGGGGTGTGGGGGGTGCAGGGGGGCTTGCCCCCCTGCAAAAATGTGATAGCTGTATAGGAGTTAGATTTACATCAGCTCCTATACGGCTATCACGTGGTGGTTTTGACAACAATGTTGAGTCAAATGCCTCAAGCATTTGGTTCGACATTGTGAATGTTTTTTATTTGTACTTTGTGAAACCTGCATGTTGTTGTAATGGCCACTGTTTACCCATATATGCATGCGTTCTGCCTGCTCTGCAACTATTTTATATCTCGTGCCCTGGGTAATATGAATACCTATGCATGCTGTTATAACTAATATTGAATGCTGTTGACTATTACTTACCCATATCTGCCTTAAACATGCTACAACATAGCTCGTATGGGAAGGCCAGTCCCAGCAGACCAACCTGTCTCACCTCAGCTGGCTATGGCACCAGGTACCAGCACATCTGGGGCCCAGCCTGGGACCTCCTCATCTGTTGGCCCTGCACCGCCTTTGGGTGGAATCGCCGCAGGGGATGGGGCTCGCCTTCCCCTGGGAGAGGGAGCAGACAGGAACCTGTCACCCATGGTACGGTCCGGGCCGTGGTGTGTAGGGAGCTTGACAGGGAGATTCAAGACTGCCTATACCAGCTTGAGGGAAGAGTGGCACAACTAGAGGGTGAGCCTGCCCCTCCTACACAGCCCTCAGCACAGCCACCTTCTGGGCTTTGAAGGTGCAATGGTGACTGCTCATGGGTGGGGACCTCAGTCCCACTTTATCCATTTGTGGGCTCATGGGCTTGCGACTTCAAAACATCCCTCCCCGTCCAAGGTGTCCCCCCCCACATATGTCATATACTGGCCCTGTATGTGTCTTGTTTGTCTTTTCTGTCATCCTACCCAACCTATCCTCCCTCATCATAACAACTCTCCTTCCCCAACATCCCACTCTCACCTAAACATAAAAGAAAAAGGGCAATCTGCTCCTGCAAAAAAAGCATGTCCCATACATAGCTGTCCATTTCGCACACGTGTCCACTGGACACATGTAAACGTTTCTAATTGGCATCACAACATACTATTGCTGTCCTCACCCCTCTCTCAGGGTTGTGAGTATCCAAATGTACTGCCAAATTTATTGCATTGGAATAGCCGTTGCTGTAGAAGAAATGGACAGCTATGGACCTTCCCTACACCTTTCCTGCACATCCCTAGCTACCTTGCCTATTGTCTTTCCCTCTTTGTGCCCATTTTTCACCACTTTCCTATCACCCCTTTTCTCTTTTCTTTTAAAGAAATTAGCACTCAGGTAAGCGGGAGTAAGCACTTTTAAGCAGCAGTGAGCGGGCTTCAGCCTGTTTGCACGGGGGTAAGCACTGCCTACACAGGATAAGGAATCAAGTGGGTGACTGAGTGTAAGTAACTGTAACCAAAAGTAACCACTGCTTACCATCGCACATCCCCACGCATACCTGCTCACAACTGCTTAAAAGTGCCTTAATCACTCCATATCCAACAGCCCTTGTTCTGCAATGTATATATAAGGAACATACCATGTGACAACAAATCATTAAAAAAGAATGAAAAGGAAAATGCCAGCAACTCCTGTATTATGTAGTGGTGTTATCCTATGTAATATCAAGACTCCCTCAGACAGATGTGTCATTATTACACGCAGACATTTGTACATTGCCCAAATACATTATTTTCAGCATTTTATTTACATTAACAGAAGAGTTTCTGTCCAATCATTATGCGAGAACAGTACTCTTGCAAGGATCATTAAAAAGTTAAATGGGGTAACCATAGAGGGACCGGTAGTGTCGTGTGTACACTGGGATCATCTGCATCATGTGTACCTGGAACCTTTAGGAGTCATGTGCATACCAGGATTATGTGCCTGAGAGAGGGGTGAGGACAACAGTAGTATGTTGTGATGCAAATTAAAAAGGTTACATGTGTCCAGTGGACACGTGTGTGAAATGGGCAGCTATGTATAGGGCAAAAGTTGTTCTGGGAACAGATTGGCCTTTTGTTTCCATTTTTGTAAAACGAGAGTGGGATATTGGGGAAGAAGAGTAGGTATGCTCATGGAAGATAGGTTGGGTAGGATGACAAACAAGACAGACAAGACAGCATACAGGGGCGGTATATGACATGTGGGGGGGGGGCTTGGATGGGGAGGGGTGTTTGGCAATCACAAGCCCATGAGCCCCCAAATGGAAACAGTGGGACAGAGGTCCCCACCCATGGGCAGCCACCACTGCACCTTCACAGCCCCAAAGGTGGCTGTGCTGGGGGCTGTCTAGGAGGGGCAGGCTCACCCTCTAAATGTGCAAATCTGCCCTTGAGCTGGTGTAGTTGGCCTCGAAACACCTTATTGAGCTCCCTACGCACCATGGCCTGGACCGTACAATGGCTGACAAGTTCCTGTCTGGGCCTGCTCCTGTGGGGGGGGGGCAAGCCCCATCCTCAGTGGCGGTTCCACCCAAAGGTGGTGCAGAGCCAACAGAGGTGGAGGCCCAAGGCTGGGCCCCAGATGTACTGGTGCCTGGTGCCATGGCCAGCTGAAGTGGGACAGGTGGTTCCGCCGGGACCTCCAATTCCATACAGCCTATGGTGTTGCAGTTTTAACACAGATAAGGCTTGGTAATAGTCAATAGCATTCAGGATTACTTATAACAGCATGCATAGATATTACCATCAACCCAAGACAACAGAATTCATACATTTGCAGAGGGTGCACAACACATGCATATATACTGCATGACATCTGTTCAAAGCGTAGATGACTTGTGACTGCAGCTATGAACAGTTGCCCATTATTGGCATGTCACTGTGATAACCTCAGACAGTGACTGTCATAGCACTGTTTCATGTGATGTATTTCCAATCAGGGATGCGATGGCAGTAACTCTCATCACTGTCACCGTGTATCGATTGCAGTCCTCACACTATGCTTCTCCAGTTCACAGATGTGTGTTCTGTGAGTAACACAAGAACAAATGGTTCCATACACTGACCAGTCCACAGATGATCCTACAGATGCGGGTTTCCTCACAAACAGAACACTGTCTTGTCAGTTATTAAAACATGCAGACTAGCCATTACCACACACAACCTGTTAAATTGGCAGTAGTATGAATGAAGCATAGCTACACTTACATGCTGTAGTCATGTCTGGCACATCACCCTCCTGTCTTTAGGCTACTTTCCACTGTGTATGTTGTTTGAGGAATATCCAGATATTATCTGTGATGCTATTTACCAAACACCAGATCCAGGTTCCACTCACAGCAACTGTCATGGGCAAACACCAACATGATGTTTCTAGATATTGTACTGTGTTTCCATGCAATTGGCTCTGGGATTGTTACCACAGCTGTTCCACATGCAATCAGCTAGAGCAGGACTGCAATAGGTGCAGAGGCCATCACCTGATCATGACCATCACTTATAAAACACAAACTGCTGCTGAGCAGGTGTACATCTCCACATCTACCAGAGAGTGTGTGGGAGGGACAGACAGAGGCAAAGTACATCAGAGAAGGGCTGGGCGACTAAAACCTAAACATCTCCCGTCAAACACCTACCAGTACAGGGGTTTAAACTCCTAACTGACTAGCCATTGCTATTACAAATGCATGCAGTTACTTCATGTGCCACATGGCTGACATGTGGGTGTGCTGTAAAAACATATATGTGTGCTGGTGAACGACATCTGCAAGAGAGATATAGTAGACATACATTAGGTGTAGCACATATGGCTGTCCACATGAAGAGATGTCATTGTCAAGACAGCCACACTCTTTAAGGGACTCAGACACATTGGCACACTTTGGCAGGCTCACAAATAAACTTCCTAACTACTTATTTTGCCACACTACAGTAATGTACAGGTATTACATGCACCACAGGGGTTATCCTGAGGTTCTATGGGTGAGGGCATGTGAACGTGTCTGACATCATTCATTATGCCAATGGGAGTTATACTGGGTGTGACTGTGGTTGGGAACATCATAACCCACATGCAGACACAAGGTGCCAGTACTGACATGCATGTGTGCATTGCTTCATGGGTGTGTAGTGGTTGGCTGTGCAAGATGGCTGTACAAGGCTGGGTGAGGGGTAATACTTGGCATTAGGCCACCTGACAATGGTCTGTAGTGTGGTACAGGGGTATAGTGTCTGCAATGTCCCACACAGATGGGTATTGTATTAACTGTCCTGTCATCCTGGTTAATGTTGTGTGTGGCCATTGCTTTGCAATGCATGCCATGTCCTTGACATGGACATTGCCTGGGATGTGCACATTCAACATTAATGTACAGTGACATGTTTAAGTGTACCTGGTTTGCCTGGCACGTTATGTACACAGACTGTTATCATCAGATGTGCCAATCCTGGCCTGGTGTGGCAGGACCTGCTAATAGACAGCAGGATGACCCTGCACCTGCATTGATAGCATGATACAGGTATTCCCTGGTATCAGTGGCATCTGTCCATACATGGCATGTGTGTAAGGCATTGTATGTCCTTTGTGGATCACATTTGATGGCACCACATATGTTGCAGGTGTCCAGTGGGGACATAGTGAAGGCGCATTGTCTGCAATTATGTGCCTATTGTACTGGTAGACAGGGTGCCATGTCCTCTGCAGCCCACTGCAATCACACCATGCCTACTATCTGTCAACAATGTGCAGGGTGCTAGCAACATAGCGGGATTTTTCTAGGCAAGTGTGTTTGTGTATGACACATAGGTTCAGACCATATTCTGGGTAATAGTAGGGTTGCTTACTTTGTTCACCAGGTCTTTTGCCAGATGTAGGGGTATGGCTTGCCAACCCAGTCTCTTGGCTGATTGAAATCTGTAATCCTCGTGAAGTGGACATTGTGACATATAATATGGCCACAATATGGGAAAACTACAAAACCCGCTCCTCAACATGTCCAGTGGTTAGACACTCACAGCCACCTCCACACAGGATATGACTGACAAACACACACACACCTGCCATGTCTTGGAATAGAGCTCCTATCTAACTAGTTTATCACCCTACAACATTACGCAGTTACAGAGATTACTGGGCTACCCTATCCCCAAAGGTGTATTTCAAATGGAATGACATCAGCTGGTTTACCAAAGTAGGGCATTTCAAATTTCCTGCAAGTGAGTAGCCCAAAATGCGTTGCTCAAAAAACAGACAGTGAGACACACACAAAGCAGTCACTACTGACATGTGTGATTATAGAACCCATGACCAAGATCTATATCATACTATTGCATGGAGATGATATAGTATGCACCATGAGGATTACTAGGGAACGTGTTCCCCAGAGGTGTATTTGACAAGGAATGACATCAGCAGGAGTACCAAAGCAGGGCATTGTAAATGTCCTGCGAGTGAGTAGGTTATAATGCATTGCTCCCTACACAGACTTTGAAACGCACATAACTGCCATGGTTGTGGATGGAACCCTACCACAGTTCTAAACCACACTCCAGCATTACGCAGTTACAGTACATACTACAGAGATTACTGGGTTATAATAGGCCCCGAGGTGTATTTCTAGGTGGGTGACATCAGAAGCCTTGCCAAAGTTGAGTATAATCTAAAAAGCATTGTTCTCTTCTCAGGCAGACAGACAGCAAGTCTGGGATTAGAACACCTACCAAACTAGCTTATCACACTACAGCACTACACAGTTACAGGATGAGCTACAGAGATTACCAAGTTACAGCACTCCCTGGGGTGTATTTCTAGGTTGGTGACATCAGCAAGATTGCCAAATTAGAGCCAGTGAATCACAGTGAGTGTGACTAGCCAAACATGCAGCACTCTCTACACAGGCTTAGGAACAGAGACCTAAAAAATCCACAACTCCCATGTGCAAGACTAGAACCCATATGAGAGTTCTATATCACACTACAGCATTACACTGTTATAACATGCACCACAGAGATTGCTGGAATACTCTCTGTCCCAAAGGTGTACTCCCCAGTGATTGACATCAGCAGGATTGCCAATGTAGGGCATTTGAATTGTATTAAGTGTGACCAACCTAGTTTCCACAATTAGTCTGTATGCATTAATCACTGTCCTGGCCAGACAACAATACCCCACTTTGCAGGCCATGACCCCAAGACACTGTACATTATAGTGACAGTAACCAACGACTAAGCCATCACAACACGACATGAGACTGAGGTTTCACCACAGTAATCAAAGTATAGGCTAATCAAAGTGAACATGTGAAAGGAATTTATATACAGTTGCCCATAAAAGACTTACTCAAAGCCAGCTTCATGCTACACAAGGCAGAAGTGACAATGTTTGTGACACCCATGGAGATAGGAGTTGACAGTTCTACAGATGAATCCTATACTATGGTACTGTATGAGCATATCCACTTGTGCATGGTTACTGACATCCCACATGGAACCACAATGCTCTCCTCCTAAATAAGCAAGCCAATCTGGTGGTCTCCTGCCATTAACAGAGTATACAACATAAGGTAGACACTGTTGAAGCAAAAAGGATACTTCAAGGATGCAAACAACTTCCTTACCAGCCACAGTAAGATGTTGAGATCCCCATGGAATCCTCCAAAGCTAGTTATGCAACTAAAATCACCACAGATTCCACAGACAACCACACACCATTCTATAGTTATGTCCTGAATCTAACAGGCAATACTGAGACGTGCTCTGAGCTACAACAGTATGGCATTACATTGATTGCTCCCATGGATTGTGCCAGTATCCTGGCAGATTGGTTTAGTGCCACAGTCACCCACTCTCACCCCCAAAATGGGCCAACAGCAATATGAATAGAGTTCCATTGGCCAGTAATCATGGTCTCACGGGCAGAAACCACACTATCCACAGCTAAGAATACATCATCCATTGGACCAGACTGTCATGTGTAATCATAACCTCCCATCAGGCCTGGTGCCCACTGAGTAGCGCACAGCTGCAGTTATCCCACTCCACAAGGGGAGCACCACCTTGAATCCCTGTAACTACTGTCACATCCGTGTGATGAGTCTGATCTACATGGCCATGGAATGCATTATCAGTGAAGTTTGGAACACAGACATTGGCAACCCTCAAACACTGGACCCCACACAGACTGGGCTCATGGAGGGCCAGTCATGCCTCTTGAAATGGATTGTCTGCTTTGACTCAGTCTGCATAGCTGTTGAAGAGGGTAAGGCAGTCCACAACGCCTATGTGGACCTCGCCAAGCCCTTAAATACCATACACCAGTCTGGAAACATAGATTAACACACTAATCCAGCCATACATCCCTATGCCACTTGATGGTTTTCCACATGGCTTACTGACAAAACCCAAACTGTAGGTGTAACTGTCTCCAAATCCATCCTCAGACAAGTGACAGGTAGAGTACATTAGGGTTCAGTCCTGGGACCACTGTTGTTTGAATTCTACATCTTTGTAGTATAGGCCAACAGTACGGGACTCTGGCTAACAAAGGTAACAGATGACTGCAAAATGGGAGTCATTATGAGCCTGACTGTACTGCATGATATGATACTGATACCAGCCTGACATCATACAGGTGGGATGGGGTACTGTTAACATCTTGTGGCCTTGTTGTGTAAGGTCCTGGTTATGGGATCTGCAACAGTTGGTAGTGTATTGCAGGTCAGACATGTTTTGCTGTGGGAAAGAATACCTATTCGTGCATGACATATGTTGTTTGTGCCTTTCAACCCCATTTATGGTACATGTGGACATATATGTTTCTGTTATATTCCCACCTTATCTACAGATGTATGTCCGTATATACCTATATAGATATAAATATCTGCTTACACATATGTGGATATATATATCGATATATATCTATAGCTATATCTATATCTATCTATATATCTCTCCCTCTCTGCCTCTCACTCTCTCTGTCATATATATATATATATATATATATATATATATTGTTAGAAAAATGTGTATTTGAATATATGAGAAATGCTAGTTTAAAAGCAAAGTAGTATATAATGCATTTTATTCTATTAATCATATAACAGTAAGGATTAATTCATGTGTAAATGTAAGTAGTTTTGAAACTGCAGTGTGGCTTGAAGCAAGGCTGACCTTCAACCCTGGCAGATGCTAGCTTAGCAAGTTTTAATGTTTATGCTTTTCACAAATGATTATCTGCTGGGTCAGGAAATTAAATGTGTGAAATAATGAAATCTTCTGCTCTTTCCTGTTGGAATGATTTGGCCTTGTATATGTGTTATTGAGATAAGCACGCAGCTGGTAGGAAAGTGTAACAGAGAATAAAGAAGATTATTAAAAGACTGAATCTGCTATTGTATTCGAACTGATATGAAACCTTGAAGAAGTAACTTTATAGAAAGACATTCCCCGGGATTCATGAACCTTGCGCCAGGCGCACGCATAGCGTAGGCGTTATAACGCCAAATATGGCCGCCGAGCGATTCAGGTATGATCCAATTCCACGTGCACTACCGGCATGCACCAGATCTGCGCAGCCCCTGGCGTAGGTATGCTAAACACCCTATGTGCGGTGTGTCACCATGCAAATGAAGGCATATAGCGATTCACGAAGTGGTGCAGGCGTAGCATAAGCCCACGGCAATGTAAACCAAAAAAAAAACGGTTTACATTTTCCCAAACATAACATCGGAGTAATGGAAGAGTGTCAGACCCAGGTATCACACTGTTAACGTATGCCAATGGCGAAATACACAGACAATGGCAAAAGAAAATATGCACAACACGTAAATAACAACTTAAATGGCATGTCCACAGTAACTCACATCAGAACCGCAGGACATGTGTGTGGAAGGTGCAACATAATGAAATAATATAACAATGTTATAAAACAGCATCGTAATAGACACCAGGTTCACAGCATAATACACCATGGTATGCATGGAATGCCACAACCATGGTGCAAGGGTTGCCAAGGACTCGCGGCAGTCTTCGGCGTGGTAACTATGAATTAGTAGTCAATGCCATAAAAATGAGGCAGATAATACTGAATCGCAAATGCCCCGCCAGAGTAAGGTTGTACCAAACGGCGCAGCGGTAAAACACCGAGGAGTGGCTCAGAGGGAATACATGACATCTGCAGAGGAGTGTGCCACCGTAGCAGTAAGCACATTGGAGCACAGCAAACCTGGGCTGTACATCGCAAATCAAAGCTGGAGGACCGGGGTGTGGGGTAATAGTTTAGATGAGAGCACACAATGTGCGCAAAAGTGCATGTGTACGAGGATGACAACGTTCCCGGAACCTAGTAATGTGACGCACGCCCCGCAAACAATATCGGAAACAAGAAGGTGATGTGAAGAATATAAGGAAATGTGGAAGAAGTGTAATTGGAGTACTAATGAGCAATCAACACTAATCAACCCATGAAGGCCAATCGACGGCAGCTGACAACTCTGCATGCAGAAACCTGCAAAACGGGATAGGGGAGGCATATGAATGCAAAGAAAGTAGGGGAGGTAGCAGATTGCAAAGATAGAAGACCTGACACAGCAGAGCAAAG
Source organism: Protopterus annectens (assembly GCF_019279795.1). Taxonomy (NCBI): domain Eukaryota; kingdom Metazoa; phylum Chordata; order Ceratodontiformes; family Protopteridae; genus Protopterus; species Protopterus annectens. The sequence goes on from NC_056733.1 coordinate 1,375,080,359, forward strand.
CAGACTGGCAGCATAACGGCAGTAGCACACAAAACGCATGATATGCCATGTCCATGCAAGTACAAATGACAGTGCTCTGCAGGATGCATGCCAGAAAATGGTAGTTGCAACGTGCAGAAATAATAAGGGAAGGTCGAAAGGTAATCCATCACCAAAGGCAACATCGTTGTAGTTCCATCGGTAAAACACGGAAGATAACCCTTAGATACGGCCGTACAAACACACCCTATGACATCATTAGTGTGCACAGCACAATAGTATAAAGTGTGAATGCACACAACACACAGCCGTGTATTCCCAAATGCCACACCATAGGTGTAAACACACGGGGAACTTTTAAAATGTACATGTTGGGTGCTGCCATAGCTGTGATCCATCAGCATGTGTTAGAGACAGATAGTGTTGTGGAGGAGGATGCCGACAACCACCGCAGGCCTCGGAGGAGAAGGAGAGTGTTCAGACCAAGGGTAACCTACCAGGGGCTACATGACCTGGAGATAGTAGAGCGTTACAGGGTGGACAGGGACATGTTACAGCAAATAGTGGAGCTGTGCCGGCCACGCCTGAGAACAAGAAACAACAGAGGGGAACCCATCCCAGTGGACACAAAGGTATGTGTAAGCTTGCGAATACTGGCCACAGGTACCTTTCAAAGGCCAACTGGAGATATAATGGGAATCTCACAGGCATCAGCATCCAGGGTACTACACCAGTTCCTGGATGCCATGTTACCACATGCCAATGAGCATATATACTTCCCCAGATCTCAGGAGGATTTGGCTAGCAATATGCGCCACTTCCACAGTGTGGCACAATACCCGGAGGTACTGGGTGCGATAGACTGTACGCACATACAAATCAAGTCACCACCTGGCGAGCAGGGTAGACGCTACATAAACCGCAAGGGATTCCACTCCATCAATTGCCAGGTCGTGTGCAATGCCCAGGGCATTATCATGGATGTGTGTGCTGGCAGCCCTGGAAGTTACCACAACTCCTATATCTGGCATGCCTCACAGCTGTATCAGGTATTTGTCAGGGGGGACATCCCACAAGGCCATCTCGTGGGGGATGCTGGCTATGCACTGGAGCCGTGGATGATGACTCCCATCAGAAATGCACACACACACATGCAAGAACGCCATAATGAGGCACACGCACAAACCAGAATAATCATAGAGCGTGTGTTTGGGATGCTGAAATCATGGTTCCGGTGCTTGGATACATCTGGTAGAGCCTTGCAGTACTCTCCAGGCACATGTGCCCACATATTCATAGTATGTGCCATGCTACATACTATGATCCTGCGGAAGCAGCTGCTGCAGGGACATAATGGTGAAGGGCCACAAAGCCCACCACAATTGCCAAGGCCAGTCCAGGCACAGAGGGTTCCAGACCATGAACACACTGTGCCAGCCCCAGTAGACAGACGGAGGTGTACCCAATATGCCTACACCTTGGCAAAGAGGGAACGTATAGCACATACTCTGACAGCGTAGGACCCATGGACTGACACCTCCTCACCTGCACACACAGTGAAATGGATGGCACACAAACATGACCACCTGTAAAGTGTAATGTATGGGTGGCCTTATGTGTGACTCCAACATAGGCAGCTCCCAAACACTGTAAACCCAACAGCCAGTGGAACATGTAACGCCAACACCTGAACAGTACGTGAGTCCTACAGCATATGGCATTGCTGTGTGCCTGCCACGTTCACCGCAAGATGTATACATATAAATATATATATATATATGTATATATATATATATGTATATACATATATCTATATATATATATATATATATATATATATATATATATATATATATATATATATATATATATATATATATCTATAGATAAATATGTACACATATACATATATATAATACAGATAAGAAAGGGAAGCAGAGGGATATAAGGTGACTGAGATGTATCCAGCGATATCTGTACATAGTATAGATAGTGCAATGACATTCTCAACATCCGGAAGGTTCACAATAATAGGATACCGCCAACCATGGAACGTGTAACATACCGATATGCATAACCGTGAGGCTGAAAGACCAACAGAACACAGTACTGTAACAGTACATGTGCGTGTAATAGTATGATGATATGAAGGGAGAGGTAGTCACTGCTGCCGGTGTTGCGGTCCACATAGGTACTGTGTGCAACCGTCCCCGTGAGTGCCGTAGTATGTGTACGTGTGCGTTGAGGGTGCCGTGTGTGTCGCTGTGTGAGTGTAATGTGTGTGTGTCTGCAACATGTGTATGTTGGTGCCAAGGTAGAGGCAGAGCAGAATATTAGGTGTAGGCATACGGTACACTAGCCTCAGGCATATGTTCACTACTAGTCCCAGAGTAGTAGTGACAGCCCCACCCTGGCTAGGTGTGTCCTGACATAGAATGATACAAGGTGAATATGTTCCAGATGGTAGCACAGGAATATTCACCATAAGAAATGGAAAGGACGTATGTAATAGTCATTCCTGTATGTACGACACTGATATGTTACATGCAATATGATACGTTGGCAAAGTCACACAGCAATAGGTATGTTCCGCGGAAAGAAGTATGTGCTACCCCAGTACTGACCGTGGCCACATGTTGGCCCGTAAACACCGCTGTGTGTTCCACAAGTGTCAAACAATCAATTCCCATTTGAATATGAGGCAACCACTGGCAAACAGGCTATGCCAACAACAGGACCACAATGACTGCAAATATCTGGGACAGAATGACAAGGGATAGTTGTTACGTACACATAACCGCTGATATACCACATATGTTACGGAGGTATACATGCATCGAGCTCACCTGCAGACGATATCGAAACCACATAACAACAGCCCAACCTACAATCCCATAACAAAAGACTATTAACTGTTAACTCTCCAAGTAGGGATGGAGCACACAGACAATTATACTGTGTATGTAGAGATGCAAGGTCCACAAACCGTATCCGTGACATACAACCACCGATATCCCCCACTGTAGATAATAAAGGAATAGAAACCATAATAGCAGCACAAACATACAGTCAGTCAATGACATCTGCATAACCACAACATATCGCGGGGGAGACACAATGAAAGGCGGATGCACAATTGCATGTGTTGTATAAAGGAAAACAACAGCCATGTTACAGTTTTGAATGCAATACCCCGTTATCATTCGTCGGCAGGACAGGTACACCCACATGTTGAATCAAATACTACACCTGTCACACACAATCCACGGGTGACATGAATTCAAAATATACTTGTCCCTATGCATAGCAGACGCAGTTACACATAACATAACACAATATAGACCATCTCCACGAAGGTAGGGCAAATAGCCAACGCCCAGGTGGAGAATCGAATTATACCCCAGTATCGACGCGTAACCTCCGAATGGAGTAGATGCACAGGTGATATGCACATAATTACTCACGTACACATAGCTGCTGATATACCACAGAAGTTACGGAGGTATACATGCAGCACGCTCACCTGCAGACGATATCGGAACCAATTAACAACAGCCCAACCTACACTCCCATAACAAAAGACTATTAACTGTTAACTCTCCAAGTAGGGATGGAGCACACAGACAACTATACTGTCTATGTAGAGATGCAAGGCCCACAAACCGTATCCGTTACGTACAACCACCGATATCCCCCACCGTAGATATTAAAGGAATACAAACCTTAATAGCAGCAAAAACATACAGTCAGTCAATGACATCTGCATAACCACAACTTATCGCGTGGGAGACACAATTAAAGGCGGATGCATAATTGCATGTGTTGTATAAAGGAAAACAACAGCCATGTTACAGTTTGGAATGCAATACACCGTTATCATTCGTCGGCAGGACAGGTACACCCACATGTTGAACCAAATACTACACCTGTCACACACAATCCATGGGTGACATGAATTCAAAATATACTTGTCCCTATGCATAGCAGTTGCAGTTACACATAACATAACACAATACAGACCATCTCCACGAAGGTAGGGCAAATAGCCAACGCCCAGATGGAGAATCCAATTATACCCCAGTATCGACGCATAATTTCCGAATGGAGTAGATGCACAGGTGATATGCACGTAATTACTCACTGAGGAACAGCAATTGGTGGGATGGATTCACATGTTGCAGGTATCGACGTATATAAGGATGACTCTCAGGATATTCAAACCGTATGCTCATACTGAAACAGCGCTGTACTACCGAAAACGAAAGGAAACAGGAAAACAATAAACGGAACGAAACACAAACAAGGTATGTAGAACACACGATATGTAAGGTTGTGTAACGCATGATCTGTATTAATAAGCTGTACTGTATGTGAATGGTGGTTGTAATTAATTACACTTGTCCGTAATGCAGAAAGTGGTGAAAGGTAGTTATGTAGTGATGTCTTGCTGAGCATACCAATGCTTGTAGACACCGTGTGTACAGCAGTGGGACATCATGTACACAGCAGAGACACCACAAGGGATGCTACAGGAGGGCATTAAAGAGAACAATGCCATACCACACGCTGTTGCTGGCAGTGGATGTCCAACAAGGAAGTGCCATAGCAGGGGATAGTACATGTATGTATACTGTCACAGCACGCATGTGTATGAGCATATACCGTTGATGACATATGTAAGGTGTGGCCGACGTGCAAGTATGCTCTGCATTAGGGGATACTATGTAAAATATGTGTAATGTATAGTTGTCTAGGTAGATGTGACAGATATCATACACAGTATTGCATGCATATCATGCATAACACAGGTATCGCCTATTGGTATGTACAATAACAGGATACATATGGCCTGTAGGTATGGGACATAGTAGTAGTATGATAGCTACTCTAAATGGAAGGGATACCAAGTAACCATGCACAAAGGACTTGTAGTATCTGCACAGGTGCACAATGGGCTACAATGCAGTCTGGCATGTCCATGTGTAAGCACATGTGCAGTGTACACAGTAGTGTCACCTCTCCATGGTAGTGTCCTGTGAACAGCAGAGGCAGGTGTCAACTGCACCTCTACACAGTACAGCTGCTGTGGTGATACCAGGACTACATGTGTCACTCAAATAGCAAGGGAGGTATCACATGAACAGTGCTACTGTGTGTCCCTGCGGGATGTACACAGGACCTATGTGCCACAGCATGGTGTGTGTTAGGTTTGTGGAAGTAACACAGAAGCACACCCCATGCAGTGTGGTGTGTGTGCACATATCCAGGAGTATTTTGTTCACAGTGCCCACCGCAGATGTCATGTATGAGGAGTATATGCATCAATAATGTGGTGAACATGGGCCGTGTCAGAGCAGAAGACACCCCTGAGTATGTGGTATGCAGATGTGTACAGATGTGTTGTCCGTATTACAGCCGCATATGTAAACTGTCTGAGCCCAGTAAACATCATGGCATGTCAATGTTGTGCCATGTAAAGCTGTAGCTGTTGTGTAAGGTACACCATAAATGTGGTATTGTACCCTTGACTATGTGTAGATGTGTGTAGTTCACAGGTACAATGCCCACCTATGTACCAGCATCACACACAGTACAGATAGGTGTGGCCTTGCAGAAGGATATCCATGCCACAGTGGAATATGGTAACCACAGGACTGTGTGTGGCGTATGTGTGTACTGCAACGATGTACAATGTGATATGTATGTAGGGGACCACTATCCATGTGATAGTTAATGGGTGAATGATGTTATGCAAAGGTGATGTGCATGCACCGTGTGTCATGCATCTTGATGCCATGATACTCATATGAAGTATCCGTCACACTGACACCCATATGGTTGGTATCAGTATGAGCTGGTGGAGCAATAATGGCGTTTGGTATGTAGGTGTGGGAAATCTAGGCATGGACAGTACTCTGTGATAGCATGTACCATATGTAAGCATATAGTGAACATGAGTGGCCCTATGACTGAGGACTGTGTAATGCAATATGTACCTGACATGTAGTAGGTACTATGGTATGCTGGCACCACTGTGTGTACTGTCCATGAGCCACATAGCATAACATCCTGAGACACAGGGTATGATGTGCAGGTGGATGTGTATGTTGTCAATACCAGAATGTGGAATGGTGCTGAAAGGCAATGTGAGGACACCGTATGATGTGTTGCCCTCCGTACCATCCTCATCTGCCCTAGCAACTGTATGACAGGTGCCTAGCATGTGTATGTGCCTTGCCGTGGCATTCACAAGCCCAACCCGGGTGCTAGGAAAGGACTGGAGGCCATCAATGTGTGTGGGAATCATGTTCCTGATGATGTGCCCCATTGCCATGCAGAATGGTCCAGTCAGGAGTGTATGACTATAGTCCCACACGTGCAATGCAGTGCCACCCATGTGTAGTGCGAGAAATGCCACTGTGCGGCAGTCAGGGTCCACAATGTACGACAAAAGGCTAGCAGTGAATATAGTGGCCTGGTGTGGTGACATATACTGAACAGGTTGGTGGGACATTACAGCCAGGGACATTGGAAGGTGACATTGGGCCAGTGTCCCAGGACATATCGTGTGTATGTCAGTACTGTGTATGTGACCACAGGGACACTACGATGTTCAAGTACGGATTGCGACCCTGTAGTGAGTGAGAGGGTGTACTGTCGGTAAGTACGCCATCGCCTGGCACGTTGCCAACATTACCTAGGTCTGCAATGCTTGGTTGACTATTGTATGTGACATCAGATGTGGATGTTGCCAAAGAATACTGACATACCACCACAATGCCTGAGGCCCCACACCGCCATGTGCGGCAGTCATGTGTAGGTAGCTAGCCTTGGAGTATGTGATGATGGACCTTGAGGACCCACCATGGCTGACAAGTGATGCACCCCACACATGTGAATGTACTCCACTGTGCAACAGCCTGTACTTGTGGTTGTACATCATATGTGCATGGAACATGACCACCACAGTGGCATCTGTAAACTGGTCAGTACTGCCATGTCTCTGTGTGGAATAGCATGATTCCTGCAATTGTGTACATGCTACTGAAGCGCACAGTGGTATGTGTCAGCATATGTATGTGTAGTGTCCATCTGCTCAGGTGTCATGATGTTAACAACTGCTGTCAGCAGACGTCTGTAGTAGTTGTTGTAGTACACATGTTCTGTGTATGCTGTGATGGGTGTGTTTCCAGGGTGTGGCTAGCAAGGCCGTGTAGCATATGTGTGGAACCCACCAAAGAAGGGATAACCCCAGGTGTGACACACCAGTCACATGGAGGTAGTGTTCATGCTAAGGGTAGTGTAGGTATGGTATGTGTTGTGTATTGTGTCATCTAGCTGAGCGGAGTGCATGACTCAAGCATGTGTAGGTACATGGTTGTCTATCCCAGGGAAGTGTGGGTTACTGTCAGCACACAGCAGTAGTAGCTGTCTGAGGCCCAATGTACACTATAACATCACAGACGGTATGTAACCTGTGGTGTACAATGTCGACTCTGTCGCATGTTGCAATGTGTATAGCGGTCACAAACACGGTTATCTGCACATGGAGCACCAATGATGCATTGTGCTAAGCAACTATCCAGGATGTGTGCAAAACACTGTGTGATGTGTGAACCCCTCATCTGTGGGTGTTCCTGTCCAGGTATGTGCCTGGAAGGTACGGTCCGTGTACAATCCGTAATTGCAGGTGTTCTGTGCAGAGCCTGGAGGCATGTCCCAGTCACCGCAGAGATATGTGAGCGGTGCAATAGTGTGTGTGCCTCGCATGTGTGCATCACAGTGGAAGATGCAAGCATTGTTCCACATGACCCCATGTCGTGCCTGCCAGTTACAGCCCTGCCGGTGACAGTTATGTGAAACTGCCAGAGAGGCAGTATAGCATGTGAAGATGTACATGTGTGCTCTACACCCCAGGCCGATGGCTGCAGGTCATGCATGCCACAGCATTGTGTTTGACCTGGACTGTCATAGCGGGCAGATACCACATGCCTGTACAATAACAGCAGGAGCATAGGCAACTGTTGCAGTGACACAGTAGGTCAATGTACAGTGTTCCTGTGTCCAGACCACTGCCGAATGTACACCATGGCTAGACACACATCCAGAGGGCTATAACACCGGGGAGCCATTGCATGTCCCAGTGCACGTAGTTTGTGTATTGCCATCACAGGGCAGTCACAATAACATGATGTATGAGAGATATATTGTACCAGGTGATGTGTCATGTGTGCGTATGTTGAGTTGCAGAGGTGTTCACCCGTCCGCAACATCTCAGTGCATGATGCCTTGTGTAACATGATGTGTGGAACTGCATTGTGATTCACAACAGAGTCATCCATGACTGGTGTGTTGTGAATGTTGTAACCCATGAGTCTGCGGGATATTCACTGGTGATGTTGGCTGCCATGCTGGGGGCCACCAGTGGTGCCTACAGTGGTTATACAGACATATTGCATATGTTCTTGCAGGAATGTCCATTGTTGTAGACGATGTGGTACTACGTGATGGTAGGTGTGTGATGTGAATGTTACACATCCAGACGTGACCGTCAGGTGCGGTCATGGTTGTCGACAGCATCACCCCCATCCACAGCTGTTAGCACCCTGTCCCCAGAATGGGTAACAGTAGCCCTCGTACTGTGTGACTAATGTGCAGATCGTAGAACACCTGCTACTGGCTGACTAACAGTGTCAACTAGGAAGGGTATATGATGGCTGAAATACGCTGCTCTAATGTATAAATATGATATCCCAATGAATTACTATGATTCCCATCTAGTAAGCCATGGCTGGCATGTAAACCGTGTACAACAATGAATGTGTGACAGACCCTTCCAGTGTGGAACCTTGATGAACATGCACCTGTTACCAAATGAGGTACGTTGCACATAATGATGTACAAATGACAGCTATGGGCACAGCATGGATGCAGAAGCACATCTCCCACAGTCAGTACCGCTGTACGTTGGTAGGGGAGCATTGCACGAGTACATGTGACAGTTGCTGTATTGCCACATGTACGACATATCTGTCATATAGGGGTAGCACTGGCACATGATGGTTGGACATGCCTGTACATACGACCATGTCCCACAGGATATGTGTGTTAAGTGTGTACAACACCTGATGTACCTTGAGCAAGCTGCGAAGTGTATGACTGCCAGCGTACCTGTGTGACATGTTGTGCAATGGGTGCAAAGGTAATCATTAGTGCATTACATGCTCACATGTCCTGCACAGGTGCATAGCTTGACCGTACAATACAAATAGGGTGTTGGATAATAGCAACCCACAAGCGGTGATGAGTAAGGGTGGCAATGAACTATCACCTTTCCGGGTAAGGTGTGCATGTCCATGACACATTAGCACCTGAGATGTTAGCAGTACAGCTGTACAGGGCGGCATGTATATTTGATTACAAATACCTTTGCGTGTTCCACCACTGGCCTGTTGACAGACAGACATCAACACAATGTGCAGCATTGACATGTGCACAGCACATCATTGCTGGCTACAGTAGAACAGGGTTAATGTGTTGACATGTGCACAGAACATCAGCGCCAGCTACAGTTGAACACGGTATGTGTTGAACACCACCGTCATTGTAGCCCATGCCACAAAGAGAAATGTTATGCATCTGTGTATGTACGGCTGGGAATGGACCTGACCTAGCAGTATAGCTGTGTCAGTGTTGCGAACAACATACTGAATGGGCTGTGTGTGTGAGGTGTGTGTCATAAGTGTACGGTCCGATGGATGATACCAGCATTGCCACCACTATGTGAACATCCCCGTCCCCATAAATGAATACCTAGGCTGTGCCCAACACCATGGTCACTGTGGAAGGGATGGTGCTGTGTGGTGCACCCGCCAACATGGTGGTGACAGCAGGCACTGGATGTAGACATATGAGGTACCCATGTCAGGTCGGGGTACCATCCATGTGCACAGGATATCACCATGCGGGCATATACAGCACTGTGTTGAACAATAGTACAGCACATAGCACCTGTCGGGTAATGTTTATGCATGGATGTGCGATACCAGCATGCACAATACACACCCCCACCATGCAGCATGCTGCCTACCTTGCAGAAGGACATTGTCTACAGCATGATGATGGACATGCGACATGTCCATATACCTATATAAATGACATATGGAATGGACAACCACTGTCCTAATACTGGTATTCCACAGGCTGGACACATCCCTGTGCCATATATGTGATATACCCTGCCATACCATGCAATCCTATCCATCAAGGCTGCACGTGTCATCACAGTCATACATGGTGCGATGGCCACATGGTACATGCACTATCAACTGACTGGATCAGTAATGTGGCACTGATGCACCCTGTGGTGTCACAATTGCTGTGTGACAGCGTGTACAATGTGCACGCACATGCCATGTTTGCCCATCCCTGCAAATGTCATATGAATAGACATTGTCCCATGTGTATCACATGTGCAATACAGGCGAGCCATGGCAGGATGTTCAACACCCGTACAGTGCTGAGTAGATGTACATGGCAAGACACATGCATGTACAGGTGTCCATGTGTATGTGTGCAGTGTCACTGCTGATGTCCATAATGGCTGTGTCTGATGCTATGTGACATATACACAGCATCCAGGTGAACAGTAGTACTGTGGACACATCGGGCCAAGTGCAGATTGGTAAGAACACAGGTGCAGGCAAGTACACATGTCCACAGCAAGTTACCATCTACATGGAGTATGTACACTGTGATGAGTTGACACAGAGATATGATATCCACTGCATAACGGTGTGACAGGTGTGACAGCAACACGTCAGCTGTGTCAGTGTCATGATGCTTCTCAGAGATTACTGTGCACATGTTGTACATGTCATAGCAATGTATGTTCAGCGGTATGCCAGTACATCAGTGTGAATGTGACCTGTCACCATCATTATGTCTTACAGATAATGCCACGTTCACGGCTCCCAGCCTTCAGCCGCCAGGAGGATGATGTCATCATACCATTGCTCCATGACAACTATGACGTGCTGTTCAGCCATGTGCCACAGCATGCTCAGCAGCAGGATGACCTGTGGCAGGATATACGCAGGAGGGTGAATGACGTGGGTGGCAACAACCGCACCTACCAGCAGGTACGCAGACACTGCACAGACCTGATACGGCATGCGAAACAGTGTGCCACTGCAATCGCCAAAGAACAAGGTGGAACAGGTGGTGGGCCACCAACCCAGCCCCCAGTCACACACACAGAGGAGCTACTGGCCAGTCTGGGGACACCCAGGGAACAGCATGCAGAAACACTAGCCGCCATCATGGAGGTGGGTGTCTCCCAACCAATGAGCCTGGAGTTGCCTGGTAAGTCAGTCCTGCATATGAGTATGGTATCCACTGTAGTTTCAGGTGTCACTGTACATCATGTAAAGTAACAACACATGCCAGGTATATGGGCACACAAGCTGCATACTACAGTATGCTACGTTGTGTATGCAGACGTGTGCATACCATATGCTATCACACAGGTACATGTGTTCACATGCACAGTGCGAACTGTGGCTGTCATACAGTCATGGATAATGTTTATACTGTTGTGTCACCCCTATACAGGTACCTCTGGCGTGTCAGACAGACACGGGTCTGTCGCAGGTGAGACTGTTGTCAGTATCAGGCATGTTACAGTGTAGAGTTATTTGCCATGTGGCCAGGTATAACATGCACACCCGGGTTTTGTTCCAGTCACGTTATACAGGTTGCACCACCAGACACACACACATGCCACCCATGTGCAATAGATACACTGTTAGTATACACCGGCATGAAACCACAGTACCTGTCAATGTGATATGTGCGGTCAGCTATGCATACAATGGTGGATGTTTTCTACAATGGATGCATATGTAGTATGCACTGGAACAACATTTGTGGTATGTACACAGTACAACACAGTGAGCAGTGATCTGGGCACCACACAGGTGTCACCATTGTGACATATGCCCCTGCATTGTGTGCACACATTGTGACATGCCACCCGACATGTCCCAAGCTTGTGGTGTTCTGTCCGCAATGTTGTCACACCATCACATGACCTACACCCGACATAACACACATCCACACTGTTGTCTGCGTAGTCCTGTGGATTGTGACACCTCTGACATGTATGGGTGTATGTCACATGGGACACCACGGACATGTGTACAAGATGCCCATCACACATAATTGTCCAACAACCGTTCACACATGGCCATGGGTGATAGCCTCAGGCATGTTGCCACACAGTACGTCTGATGTGGATAGACCCCGTTGCACATTGTCCACACATAGTGCAATCATAGCCGTAGTGGACCACTTGTACATTTGATGTGTTACACCGGACAACCGGAATGCCTGTCTGCAGCCACCGGAGGTGTCACCAATGTCTACCATATATGATCTGTGGAACAGCATGACTGTGTTGCAGTCATGGCAATGCAATGCATCCATGTTATGCACTGCACAGCAACATACATGCGTCATGTTGCCATGCAATGGCACAGTGCCTGTACTCCACACTGTATAGCTATGTACACGGCTCACACTAACCACACCTGCACATACACATTTGCTAAACATGCATTCTGTCTGTAGGCTGTACACACAACACTGCACTGTGAGGCCCATTATGATGCTGTGCATGTGTCAGGACACCATTGTGTCAAACATGTATACATGTTACTGCACATGTCAGCGGATTACATGTCAAGGTAACGTCAGCCATGTGTACTGTTAACCTGTTTGTGGCCACATGGTGTATCACGGTGATGCATGCAGATTACCATGATTGTGTGTACTGCATGCCTACTGATATGACACCTGCTTGATGTAGTGTGCACCCCAGGGTGGTATGCATACTAACACTATTAATGTCTGAGCTGCATTCCCTGTGCTGTAGTGCAGGAATGCTACATGCCATCTGAAATATCACATGCATGGTGTGTCTGTGTGTGTCTGTGTGTGTCTGTGTGTGTGTGTGTGTGTGTGTCTGTGTGTAATGTACCTTACAATATGTCTTTGCATTCACAGGTGGTGTAGGTGTGTTACCCTCCTGCATTCCATTTGATGTTAGTGTCCCCACAGATACTAGCGGTGATGACCATATGCATGAGGTACAGGCAGGGTTGTCAGGGGTGGAATCTGTGCCATTGGTTACCATCCCACCTATGTCCCCCTCTTCCCCGCACATGGTTCTGATGCCAACACATGCCATATCACCGTTGCCCATAGAGGAAGGACAGTCAGCGTCTGTTGGCATTGAACAGGAATGTGTGGTGGCTACAGAAGGTGTGACTACACAACATGTTGCCAGTGTAATGACTGGTGATGTGCCACACAGGCATGTGGCTGGTGCTGCTCATAGGAGGACCTCTGGCAGACATGCACCTGCAGCACAGGGCGCAGCAGCTGGTATCACCAGATGCATGTTCCAGACTGTAATGGCGGCACAGGCATGTGCAGAATGGCAGAACCAAGAAGGGCAGAGGCTGCAGAGGGCTGCAATCCGTACCCTGAATGACAACATCCAGTCATTGGCAAATGCTCAACAGCAGATTGCTAATGTACTGGATAGGCGATTAGGTGAAATGGTTGGAATCCTCGACCGAGGCATGGCAATCCTAGAGCGTGAGCTGTCTGTGCTGGAACACCTGGTAGGGGTGAGGCATAGGACACGTGGGCGTAGGCCAGCAACACCACCTAGTGTAGGTCGACGTCTGCGTGCCACCTCTCATGCCCACTCACATAGTGCCGGTAGCAGTAGCAGTGCAGCTGGTGCTGCACTGTCCACACCAGGACACAGCAGGCCACGTGGACGTGGCCCTGGCTGGTCCCATCATGGACACGGTTCCAGCGGACATGTGTCATCAGACAGTAGCCACTCTGTACCTCCACCCGGTAGTGCCCACGCAACCCCAGGCAGGCACAGGTCACATGGCCGTGGACGGACACAGTGAGCTGTACAACCTGCACTGTACAGTCTGGGGCTGTCAATTATACCCCGTGTAGGCATCACATATGGCTGAACTGTGTACACACATACCCACACACAGCAGACACAACTGTAGGGCTCCACCACATCCACATGCATTCTGCACAGACATGTCCAGTAAACCCACCAGCCTTTACACACACACACACATGATGTTATCCATTGGTGCAGCCTATGCCCCTGGCAAACATATCACCCTGTGCATATGATGAAGCATCTGCCGCATCCCTGTCATCCACACCATCGGTGCAGGGTTATGCAAATATATTCTGATGCACAGGGTGGACAGGATAGTGAGAGGTGTATGTGATACCTGTGTATGCATAGTGTGGGATGTGTATGTTGCAGTGGTTGTGTATGAATACTGACAGATGCGTATGTGATACCTGTGTATGCATAGCGTGGGATGTGTATGTTGCAGTGGTTGTGCATGAATACTGACAGATGCGTATGTGATACCTGTGTATGCATAGCGTGGGATGTATGTTGCAGTGGTTGTGTATGAATACTGACAGATGCGTATGTGATACCTGTGTATGCATAGCGTGGGATGTGTATGTTGCAGTGGTTGTGTATGAATACTGACAGATGCGTATGTGACGTGGGTTGTGTACTGTCAACATGCAGCAGACATACGATGTAGTGCAGGTGCAGCATGCATTGTGATGTGTTCACGGTATGTGTGACAGTTACATGTGTAGCACCATGTTGGTTCTGATACCCTGAATCCCTCCTATGGTGTACTCACATGTGCCTACAGGGAGCACCGTTATCGGTCCCCCACATGTAGCTGTGGATTACTCACAGGCACATCTGGCAATATCAGCATATTACATGTACCCGCAACCTGCCTGGACACCTACATGACACACATGTCCGCACATATACTGCACCTGACGCATGTGATCGGTGCCACAGGCTACAGTGGACAGAGACATCACATACATAGCAGGATACACTACAGGTATGGTGACATGGTGCAGGTGTCATACACAGCATTATGGCCACTGACTTCAGGTGTCACCTGTCAGCTGTGGGGCACGCTGTGCAGCAGTAGGACCCTGTAACAGTACAGGAACATGGTCTCAATTGCGGGGTGTACACCACTATGACGCACACCCGATAGTGTGCAGATGGGGACACCTGCCTGTGTGGTCAGCACACTCGCAATACTATGCACCCACATGCCATGTCACAGGGAGCGGACTTGCACAGGTAGACAGTATGGCTCACACCTATGGCATCGACAGGGTTGTGCAATGCAGCACCATTACGGGATAGTCACCATGTGTGGTACGTGTTCGTTCACAACAGTATATTAGCATACACCCTCACACCAAGCAGCAGACATACAAACATGTAGACACACGCACATTGTGGTGACCACACATGTATACACAGAGAGACAACGTATTGCATGTACTGCACCATCCAAATGCATGCTCCCCACACTGAGGTATGTACAGATCTCTACTATGGTGTACAGGGATATGTAGCACGTGGGAAATATTCCCCCTGATATGTGGCATACATGGGCACACAGTCATGCACATGTCAGTGCTGGGAATACTACACCCGCCATATGATACGTGTGCAGGCATGCAGCGGTATGTAGTGCATTATGTGTACCAACACTGTATCTGGCAGATGTGCTGATATATGCACTTGGGGGGTGGTAGGTGTTACAGTTGCCATGTGACATACAGTCAATAACACCTGACCACTGGGTATGCATTATGTCAGCACTGTCATGTAACAGCAACATAGCATACTGTATGCACATGGCAGGGTAGGATGGTGTGTGACACAACTGTGAGCCACCACCTGCACACATGCATGCAGACAGGTGTTTAAACACATTATGTACACACATACCTCCATACGTGCTGTTTCTATGCCACCGTATAATGGCCCCTATGATGGGTATGCATGTGGTAGGTTATTGCAACTATGTTATGGACATTGGCCACTGCTCATGCATGGCTGCTCCATGCACAGTACACATGTCACATGTGTCTCCTGTTGCCATGTGTGTATGCATTGCTACTTTTTGACATGTGTGTTGACATACATACAGCATGGTCTGTGGTATGGTATCACAGCTGTCACAGGCGAACAATACAAGGGTATGTGTCCCAGTCAACACTGCTACACCCTGTAGTGGGAGCATTCCACAGACATGGGTCCACCTTCCATTCGTGTGTGTAGCACTGCGTACGCCAGTGTTATGCATGTGGTACATCACAGGCTTTGTAAGTGTCATGTGTGCAGTCCATGCACACATCCAGACAATCACATGTATGACATATCCAGACGTTTGTTCATTGTGGTACAGCAGCAGTCATGTGTCACAGCTGTGTCAGGGCCGTGGTATGTGTGGAGCCGACCTGTCCATGTATACAGATATGGGTGGACTACATCACACATGTTGGATCATTGTTAGTACATGTGTACTCTGCACAACTGGTGTACACTGCTATACAGACCTGTGGACATATGTCACATGCTGTTGGACCGTGAAGCTTACTGCTGCACCAATGACATGGTGCTGGCATGACAGCTAAGGTGTTCACTGCAGTGTGTACATGTTTGACCTGCACCAGTGACACCTGTGATGTCATCTGTGTGTGTACGAGTAACTGCATGTGTGACCACCCTGTGCGTGTGGACAGGTTTACCTTACTGTGACCTGCTGTGTGTACACTCCGTCTGCATGCTGGATGGCACGTAGCAAATGCTTACTGTGTGAGCATGCCCAGTAAGCAGTTGTGTAGATGGACACACTGTACATTGCATACTGCGCCCTTCTGTGATTATACCCCGTGTGCATGCATGTTTCCCCTTTGCAACTGCTAAGTGTGTGAGCATGCCCAGTTTGCTGTTGTGTAGGTGGACACACAGTACATTCCACACTCTGCCCTTCCATGATTACACTCCATGTGTATGCCTTCGGTGTGTACACTCCGTCTGCATGCTGGACGGCCCTTCTGTGATTATACCCCATGTGCATGCATGTTTCCCCTTTGCAACTGCTAAGTGTGTGAGCATGCCCAGTTTGCTGTTGTGTAGGTGGACACACAGTACATTCCACACTCTGCCCTTCCATGATTACACTCCATGTGTATGCCTTCTGTGTGTACACTCCGTCTGCATGCTGGATGGCCCTTCTGTGATTATACCCCGTGTGCATGCATGTTTCCCCTTTGCAACTGCTAAGTGTGTGAGCATGCCCAGTTTGCTGTTGTGTAGGTGGACACACAGTACATTCCACACTCTGCCCTTCCATGATTACACTCCATGTGTATGCCTTCTGTGTGTACACTCCGTCTGCATGCTGGACGGCACGTAGCAAATGCTAAGTGTGTGAGCATGCCCAGTAAGCAGTTGTGTAGATGGACACACAGTACATTGCACACTGCGCTCTTCTGTGATTATACCCCGTGTGCATGCATGTTTCCCCTTTGCAACTGCTAAGTGTGTGAGCATGCCCAGTTTGCTGTTGTGTAGGTGGACACATAGTGCATTCCACACTCTGCCCTTCCATGATTACACTCCATGTGTATGCCTTCTGTGTGTACACTCCGTCTGCATGCTGGACAGCCCTTCTGTGATTATACCCGTGTGCATGCATGTTTCCCCTTTGCAACTGCTAAGTGTGTGAGCATGCCCAGTTTGCTGTTGTGTAGGTGGACAGACAGTACATTTGACACTCTGCCCTTCCATGATTACATGCCATGTGTATGCCTTCTGTGTGTACACGCTGTCTGCATGCTGGACGGCGTGTAGCAAATGCTAAGTGTGTGAGCATGCCCAGTAAGCAGTTGTGTAGATTGACACACAGTACATTGCACACTGCGCCCTTCTGTGAGTATACCCCGTGTGCATGCATGTTTCCCCTTTGCAACTGCTAAGTATGTGAGCATGCCCAGTTTGCTGTTGTGTAGGTGGACACACAGTACATTCCACACTCTGCCCTTCCATGATTACACTCCATGTGTATGCCTTCTGTGTGTACACTCCGTCTGCATGCTGGACGGCGCGTAGCAAATGCTAAGTGTGTGAGCATGCCCAGTAAGCAGTTGTGTAGATGGATATACAGTACATTGCACACTGCACCCTTCTGTGATTATACCCCGTGTGCATGCATGTTTCCCCTTTGCAACTGGTAAGTGTGTGAGCATGCCCAGTTTGCTGTTGTGTAGGTGGACACACAGTACATTCTACACTCTGCCCTTCCATGATTATACTCCATGTGTATGCCTTCTGTGTGTACACTCCGTCTGCATGCTGGATGGCGCGTAGCAAATGCTAAGTGTGTGAGCATGCCCAGTAAGCAGTTGTGTAGATGGACACACAGTACATTGCACACTGCGCTCTTCTGTGATTATACCCCGTGTGCATGCATGTTTCCCCTTTGCAACTGCTAAGTGTGTGAGCATGCCCAGTTTGCTCTTGTGTAGGTGGACACACAGTACATTCCACACTCTGCCCTTCCATGATTACACTCCATGTGTATGCCTTCTGTGTGTACACTCCATCTGCATGCTGGACGGCGCGTAGCAAATGCTAAGTGTGTGAGCATGCCCAGTAAGCAGTTGTGTAGATGGACACACAGTACATTGCACACTGCGCCCTTCTGTGATTATACCCCATGTGCATGTATGTTTCCCCTTAGCAAATGCTAAGTGTGTGAGCATGCCTGGTTTGCTGTTGTGTGGGTGGACACACAGTACGTTCCACACTCTGCCCTTTCATGATTACACTCCATGTGTATGCATGTTTGCACTTTGCAAAGGCTAAGTGCGTGAGCATGCCCAGTATGCCAGTCATGGACATAGTACATTCTGCACCGACGTCTGATACTAGGCGTGTAGCCATGGCCATTGACATCCTGCATAGCCATGGTGGCCATCCAGGTGAATTATATGTAGTTGCTATGCCACAATGGATGCCTACATCAAACACACTGGTTGCTCTCTCAAAGGGTGTACTGTCTGTGGTGCAGCCCGTATCCATTTTGTGATGTAGTGCTCCGTAGATAGTTAGTATTCCTGAGTGCAGCACTGCCGTGTTACTGTAAGTCCACCTTGGGATAGTAACATGCTGTGTGACTGCTCACTCTGTATTCATTCCCTATCGGCATCCTTGCCTTTGCGGATGATATCACCCACCTAGGAGTATGCCTCAGACAGGGCTGTGCTCAGTTATCTCGGTAGCGCGTTCTATAAATGCATCATGCTGTAGTGTGTTCATGTAGGTAGGTGTAGGTTCAACTCCCGGTCCTTCCAAGTGTGTGTGTGCATTTCCAGCTGCCTCTGGAGACAGTGATACTTTTAGATGCCTCACAACACTTACATTTGCTATCAGCGTCTATTCCTTTGCGGATGATGTCACCCACCTAGACGTATGCCTCAGACAATGCTGTGCTCAGTGATCTCGGTAGCGCGTTCTGTAAATGCATCATGCTGTAGTGTGTTCATGTAGGTAGGTGTAGGTTCAACTCCCGGCCCTTCCAAGTGTGTGTTTCCAACTGCCTCCAGAGACAGTGATGATTTTAGACAACTCACAACACATACATTTGCTATCGGCATCTATTCCTTTGCGGATGATGTCACCCACCTAGAAGTATGCCTCTGACAGTGCTGTGCTCAGTAATCTCAGTAGCACGTTCTGTAAATGCATCATGCTGTAGTGTGTTCATGTAGGTAGATGTAGGTTCAACTCCCGGCCTTTCCAAGTGCGTGTGTGTGTGTGTGTTTCCTGCTGCCTCCAGAGACACTGATGCTTTTAGACGCCTCACAACACATACATTTGCTATTGGTGTCTATTCCTTTGCGGATGATGTCACCCACCTAGAAGTATGCCTCTGACAGTGCTGTGCTCAGTAATCTTGGTAGCGCATTCTGTAAATGCATCATGCTGTACTGTGTTCATGTAGGTAGGTGTAGGTTCAACTCCCGGTCCTTCCACATGCGTGTGTGTGTGCATTTCCAGCTGCCTCTAGAGACAGGGATGCTTTTAGACGCCTCACAACACATACATTTGCTATCAGCGTCTATTCCTTTGCGGATGATGTCGCCCACCTAGAAGTATGCCTCCGACAGTGCTGTGCTCAGTAATCCCGGTAGCGCATTCTGTAAATGCATCATGCTGTAGTGTGTTCATGTAGGTAGGTGTAGGTTCAACTCCCAGCCCTTCCAAGTGCATGTGTGTGTGTGTTTCCAGCTGCCTCCAGAAACAGTGATTCTTTTAGACGCCTCACAAGACATACATTTGCTATCGGCATCTATTCTTTTGCGGATGATGTCACCCACCTAGAAGTATGCCTCTGACAGTGCTGTGCTCAGTAATTTTGGTAGCGCATTCTGTAAATGCATCATGCTGTAGTGTGTTCGTGTAGGTTCAACTCCCAGCCCTTCCGAGTGCATGTGTGTGTGTGTTTCCAGCTGCCTCCAGAACAGTGATTCTTTTAGATGCCTCACAACACATACATTTGCTATCGGCATCTATTCTTTTGCGGATGATGTCACCCACCTAGAAGTATGCCTCTGACAGTGCTGTGCTCAGTAATCTCGGTAGCACATTCTGTAAATGCATCATGCTGTAGTGTGTTCATGTAGGTTCAACTCCCGGCCCTTCCACATGTGTGTGTGTGTTTCCAGCTGCCTCTGGAGACAGTGATGGTTTTAGATCCCTCACAACACATACATTTGCTATCAGCATCTATTCCTTTGCAGATGATGTCACCCACCTAGACGTATGCCTCTGACAGTGCTGTGTTCAGTAATCTGAGTAGCGCATTCTCTAATTGTGTCATACTGTCGTGTGATAGGGTAGGTAGGTGTAAGGTCAAGTCCCATGCCTGCCAGATGTCTGTGTGTGTCTATGCTCCCAGCCGCATGGGTTCATAGGTTATGGTTTTAGGTGCTTCGCAACAAACATATATCCTGCTGACGTCTCTGTGTTTGCGGATGTTGAGACGCACCTAGTGGACTGCCTGTGTGTCTGCTGTGGTTAGCGACCTCCGTAGCGTGTTCTCTACGTGCGTCATGCTGTGGTGTGATAGGGTAGTGATGTGTAGGTTCCACTACCGGCCTTGCCACATGTGTCTGTCTGTATCTCTCTCGATGTATGTATATATACATATTTTATGCCCATAGCGCTGCTCTTGCATGGACAGCTGTGTGTCACATGTATCACATATTTGCACAGCTTACACATAGCAATGTGGTACGATGCAGATCCGAACATTGTCCATGCAACGTCCGTGTTCCGGGAGGTGTTACACGCCCTTACAGACATCCGCTGTATATCTTGGCAGACAGCTATCCTTGCTGTACTGTCACTGTACTGCATACCATAGACTTTGTGTATCATTGCCTGTTTATGATGTGTGTATGTCTATCTGAGCTGTGTGCATGGTCGTGTGTATGTCCCACTATAATCATCTGTGCAGGTGTCGCCAATATAGGTAATTCATGTAGACTGCTGTTTAATTTGCATTTCAGCACATACCTGCGGACAGTACTGCAGTTCCTACTGCAGAACATTTCATTATCTTGCAGTGGATAATAATGTTTCCACACACATGTACCTGTTTCTGTTCATAACACTCCACCTCAAGGAGCGTATATCTGGACAAGGCCTTATGTGATAGTGGGACACTCAGGGCCAGTAATGACATGTTGCTCTTAGAAACGTTGCTAGTGAGCACAGTGATATGTTATGCATGAGTATGGCATTTCTGTCTGATTTGGTGTCTTCATCACATGTTTGTCATTGTTTCCTGTCATCAGTTATCATGAGGGTGCCAGACTGTTACTGTTACATGGAACACAGCAAACATGTGAGGCATACCTCGACACAGTCTGCGTACATCTGTAGAGTTGCAGAGTTTGTGTCTGATACAACATACCTACTGTCTGACTACAATACACACACAGTGTATGGCGGCATGACAGCCTACATGGCATTACTTTGTATTTGCACGACACACCCACACAGACAGCTGTATTCCTCACACAGGTCTACATCTGCTTATCCACACTAATTGTTCTTTCATGTACCATATGTGTGCGTTGTATTTGCGCTTTCCGTCAGTGGCGGGGCTCACGTATGACTATGGGGGTCTGGTAATTGTTATGTTGACACTTCATGACACCCTGGGGGGCACTTCACCTTTGTGTCTAATTACCTTCCACATTGACCTTCGCAGGGCATACGTTGTCATTCACATTTTCCGGGGTATGACTTATACATGTTTGCCCATTTGTCCTGCTGTCTTTCTTCTCACCTGTCCACCTAATATCACCAGTTCAGTACATGTATTTCGGACAGGTTAGCTCCTTCATACCCTTGACCTGTTGTCATTATGTGTACATGCTCTGACGTTTGGCCTTTGCCCTTGTTACATTTCACATAGTGATGTGCCTTTCTAGCAGATTGCTGTCTAGGCATTACAGACTGTGCGGTAGGTGATAGTGACCGCTATTTCCATTGCATGATTAGTGACACTCATAACATCCATATTCATGGCTACGCCAGTATTCACACAACGGTCTGAGTTTGTATGGGGTATTTATAATGTAGTCCCTATCTGTATTTCCTGTACTATGCCTTACTGCAGCTGTGTTATTCTGACAGTTTTCCAATTATGGGTACCATCTTGGTCATACGCATGTCCATCCATGGGAATCGCCTACAGGACACTGATATAGGGCTGTACATATTTCCAACTTGCTTTCCGCACTATCCGGTGGATGCTTTGCACCATTATTGAGAATAAAGGCATGTGCTATACCCACATCCCTCCCACGGGGCGGGCCTACGTAATCTCTGCCAAACAACACCTAGGCCCATTTCTGCATACCCAGGTTCCCATGCCTGCAACCCTCTACGGTACACATTACACATGGTTAATGTGTGCGGTACTGCGATGTGGACGCACTTTTATGCACTCCCCACTCTAGGGATATCTGTGCAAACGTCATGCATTTCATGGACACATGTGTCATCACCCTTGCACCTGCTTTTAGTGCATATACAGCTGATTCGTATATGCAGCTGTCACTTCGTTTGCGTCAATCGTTGCAGGTACTGCAAATGGATAACTTTTTGGAGTCCTACAATGGACACCAATATGCATATTTAAAGTGTAGAACTTGCTGGGCTGTCACTTTCTGGCCAATGATTTTGACTGCTGCTGTATATTCCCCATTCGTCTGTTTGACTACCCATATTAGCTATTACTTGGCATATTTATATCCATGTGTCATATATACGGGACATAGGTCTGTTGTGTGTACATATATACATGTAAACTCCTCGTTTCATACCTTGCTTTGTTAATGTCTGTGGATTACCTGTGTACACACATCTATACCCATACCATACCTTCCCACTGTACAGCTACTGGCAGAGTGTACGGATGGTTGACCCTTTATCTTAGGTGTGTTTTACATTGACCAGTGTCTATCTGGCAATTTGCTGGCATTTCATTTGAGATTTACGGTGGCACCTTCTGACAAGTAGTTTGGGTTATGGATGCATACCCTTCGTTGTTTCTCACTATTTGTACCAGTACTTTGCATGGCATTGTCCGGTTCCATACTTTCAGAGGCTGACAGTTTTGAGACATGTATAACTAACGTGGGGGAAACAGTATTAATTTACTCTGCTGTGAGCGGATCACACACGCACAGGCGCACTTGCATTTCCTTATTGTGGGTTACGCGCAGGCGCACATGCATATCCGTATTCTGGGTTACATATATTTACTGTGTCTTTGTGCTTACATGGCCTGTATTAGTTGTGACAGTACCAGTAACATATTTCTGATCCGGTTAACGGACGTATGCGAAACACACTTTCACCTTTACATATGTAACTGTTTTTGCAGCACAGACGCATTAGTTACATGTTCACATTTATATGTTCTATACTCGTAATTCAAACAGGACTGCATTCACGTTGGCCGGTTGCTGTGACCACTACACGTTTGGTGTTCTGTCTCATTTATATGCATACCCATAGTACATAGCTACATTAACATATTTCCGCCCCCGCACTCACGTCACAGGCATCCATTCTCCTGCTGGGAAAAGTGTGGTACTACATGTTACACATTCCCTATTCCCTAATGCTCTTGACCCAGGATGCATATGGTGTAACCGCAGGGATATTCAGAACACAAAGGCTTATAGTCCCAACGCATACAGGTCTTTAATTGTCAGGGTGTTCCTGTGGTGCTCTGGGATTGGTCTTGTCTGCCTAGTGTACAGCACTGCCCTGACCGTGTACGAATGTCAGACGAGGCACATGGGCACGGTTTGTCCATGTTTATTATACCATGACCCCCCATTATTCCATACCGTGCACGCTGATTGGCCAGCGTGCCCATTGTAAATCGAGATATACTAATGGAAGACGGTCCGTCGCCGGACCTTTTCCATTAGTATAACTCGATTAAACCTGTCTCGCTATGTTAGGTGGGTTTAACATAGCGAGACAGCTTTAAATAAGCAACGGAGATGTCCGTTGCTTACTTTAAAGCTGTCTCGCTATGCTAAACACATTTAACATAGCGAGACAGGTTTTAAAAGAAAGCAACGGGGAAATTAAGCTCTCCGTTTCTTTTTTGTGGTGTTTTGCTATGTTACATAGCTATTAGTGCTATGTAACATAGCGAAACACTACAACTAAGCGACGGAGATCTTGCTTTCTCCCGTTGCTTTTGCCCACAGCTGCGATGTACTGCACAGGCACACAGTACATCCGCACTGCCGTGGATGCCAGACATCTGCGGAGGGGCAGCAGACAGGCATTATACTATGCCATTATGTAAGGGAATTAATAGTTTATGTTCTTACATGATGTCATGGTATGATAGCAATAACCCACTTCTGGGTGTAGGTGATGCTGTATTTACCCATGGTTGGCTTTGTTTGGTCCCGAGGGAGACACCGTGGGTATATCCAGCATTATCCACACCCAGGTGTGGGTTATTGCTATAATATTCAATCTGTGTTTACAGACACGGGTGTTTGGACAACCGACAATAGCTTATGCTGTTGGCATACAATGATGTGGGTGGTGCTGTTGGCATGCAATGATGTGGGTGGTGCTATTGGCATACAATGATGTGGGTGGTGCTGGTTATCATACATATTCCATGTTGTGTGTTGTTCCCATTCACAATTGTCTATTCCCTGTAGTTATTCATACGTGGATAGTTATGTAGCACATGACTGAACTATGTATTACCTGCAGGTATGCTGTGTTACAGTGAACATATGTGATGGTTGGTTACAGTGTATATGTGTACGTACCGCTGTGATACTGGGGACTACCACACATCCGTCGCAGTATTTCATGCGTATGTACATACTATTATTCGGTGGGCTGTAGAAGCTTGTGAGAGCACTGATTACACGTGTCCCAATTTGTGCACGCATCGTGTTAGTCTTTGTCCAGCTTTTGTTGCTATCATGGGTTGGACGGTGGTGTTGGTGTGTCATTGGGTTGTATTTATACTGCCGATACTTCAGTGGGGGGTAGGGTTAACACTTGTTCCTCTTTGCGGGGAAGGCCCCATTATGGACATTTGTGTCCTGCGTCACCACTTGACACGTGCCATATGTCCTGTGATATTAACACAGTAGTGTATTTCTTACCTTCATTACTACTTGCATGTTACAGGCATTTTGTATCTGGTACACATGACTATTATATTGGATAGCTTAAGCTATTCACATGCTATGCAATAACCTTTCATTCCAGCACATACGTGTTATTCTATCCTTTGCATTGGCCATGGGTGTTTTACCATGCAAATCCACACATATCTACGAGTGATGTCCCACCTTAACAATCTGTACATGTGGCAACCCTGCTGGGGTGGCCTGCTTGGTGGACAGCTGTTCCACCCTGTGTATTATGTTTGGCATGTCTGCATAGCTACTCATCAGTACCATGGCTACACATACTGCTTTGTCTGGATGTGTACAGTTATGGACACCATGGTGTGTGAACATCTATGGGGTTTCGACAGGTCAGTAACCACACGCGGGATGTACACATTCTGCCGACACATTCACATGCAGCCATTTGGATTTCAGTACCTGGGATGGGATGTTGATATATGTGGGGTACATATTTGCAAGCCTGTCACTGCCTAGGACAATACTTCCTACTACATATGGGGTATACCCACTCTGTGTAGATGTGCAGCTGCGCATGGCTGCTAGCTGGATTAGGTGGACATTCGGACATGGGTGCGGGTTACGTGCTATGAAGGGGTTGTTGTATATGACATTTGCATGCATGGGTTCTGCTTCTGGATATTCCGATTCGGCATATGCCATCCTATGTGTATGTGACAGTTACGTTGCTGTGTATAGCACATTTTGCTATACATATATTTGTGTGTGTTTGGGATATCTAGTTTCTTTATGGTTGTTATATGGCCATGACTGCCCGGCTGTGTACTATCACTACCACTGTGGGACTGCTGGTGACCATGCCCATGGAGCTGGTCATGTGTATTTGCGGCGCGCTGACATGATGCAGTACACCTCCACTGGGCATGACTGCTGACAGTGCAATACGTAACAGACACAGTATTCTACGTATCATGTGTTCCATGAACGGGAACATTTTGTATGTCGTGCATTTATGTTTTGGTTCTCCATTTTGTGTGGACGGGTACTATGTAGCATACTTTGCATATGTTTCATTATCCACTGACACTGGTAGGTGTGGTTACTATTGCAGGCGGCCTATAAGAGTCAGCACTTTAGGTTGCTCATCGCCTGCCGACTTGGCCACGCTTCCGAGCGCAACCTAGTTAGGCACCCTGGACTCGCGCACGTGCCCTATGCACGTGGTTGTGGTTGCAGCGCACACTCATTACTATGCATGTGGTGCTGCTATGCCATTTGTATGCTGCACGGCCGGCGCAAGCCATACACCGGCCTTGCGCCAAGCTTCATGAATCCGGGGGATTATGTCTGACCAGCTGGATAGCAAGGCCGCATTGTATCTAGAGGAAAAGTTTTTTTTAAATATACAGCATCAACAGCTTTATGAATAGAAGACTGTAAGCTAAAGTGATGTAGATGCCCTGTGACATATCACGTCAGTAAGGTGGGCATAGCTTAAATGTTAAACCTATATAAAATTGTGTGCTTCCTGTTTCATGTCAGACAAAATTCTGTACTTGTACGTTTTTTGCCTCCTGGTGTACACTAGTAAACTTTTGAATCTGAACCTCCTGTTTATTGAATTCTTAATTTTATTTAACAGTTTGGTTCTTCTAAGCTGGAAAATTCCCTCAGACAGCTGCAGATCAGAGTCTTCCAGTTGTCGAATACTGCGCAGGAGAAGTTACCGAAATGGTTCTTCTTGGATGAAAAGACCTCCGACTGAATTGTCGTTTAAAGAGGCTGGCCACTTTCTGATCTGTGGCCGAAGAGTGGACATTGGACAGTTCAATACCGGAGGCTCAGGTAGGGAGAATTTGCCTTTTTTTCTGTTTTAGATCAGGGACTAGGTTACAGTATATTGTTGTCAAGATTTGTTTTGCAGATCAGGGACAAAAGGAAGTACTGTATATTTGGTCATAGATCAGGGTAACAGAATAAGGTAGGCAGTTATTCTAGATAAACTGTGAACAGGAACTGAGAACTTGATATCACATGATAAAAAGGGTTACGTAACATTTTCTTTACTATGGGAAATCAGTGCACTAAAACATCGCGAGATCCGCCCCTAACCGAAGATGCAAAATACATGCAATTACAACGTTCTGATAACGTTAGGTATTATATGAAATGGGTTAGTAAATATGAATTTGATGGTAAACTAGATAAAACTTCACTAGTTAAACTCCTTAAGCAGCTTAAATCTGATGCGGGAGGTCAGGCAAAAAGCAACGCCAATTAGGCATTCCTCAGGCACACAGGTGGATTGAGGAAGCAAATCGTAGAGAGCAGAAGCTGAAAAATTCAAAAACATTATTTCTAGACAAAGATGATAATAGCTTGGTTATAGCGACAGCTCCCCCTCCTCCTCCCTTGCCCCCTCCCTTACCCTTTTCAGGATATGAAGCGAGTGGACAGGCTGGTCCGCCTCCGCGTTATCCTGAAGTTTCAGCAAGACCACAACCATTTGTTAGAGATCCTATTGAAACTAGGTCCCGAACATGTAAAACACATAGGGACACAGAATTATATCAAATAGAGAGAAACCTACAGTATGAGAGTGAGGAAGAAATATGCCCACATATAGAAGTTCCAAATCCTCAGGCAAGACAGGAAGGGCAGGACCCAACACTCTTAGTATATAGACCATGGACACCGGAGGATATCCGGAAGGCTACTGAGGGAATTCCCCATCCGAAAGTTAATTTTACGAAATTTTTAGAAGATTTACAAGGCATGAGATTGAGTTACCACTTGAATGGGGAAGAAGTAGAAAAAGTAGTAAGACAAATTATAGGTCCAGATTGGCACATGATTTGTGGCACCTGGAATCCTCGTAATGCAGAGCTTAAACCCCTCCCACATAGTGACGCAGAGTTAGACAACAGAGTGAAAGGTCTGACAGACCGAATCTCTGAGAAATGGAAACCTAGAGCAGACTGGACTTGCATTAATCAATGCATACAACAGGAAAATGAGACGATAGATGGGTATTATGCTAGATTATTAGAATGTTTTAATAATCATAGCGGTATGTCGGTTCCTGAGAACCAAACAAATGATTCCCCGTATGAACAACAATTAAAAAATGCATTTTTGAAAGGTTGCATTGCACCTATTAGTAGCTTCATTATGAAGCATATGATAGACCATCGAACAGGGAGGCTACAAGCCTTACTTGAATACGCTAGACATGCTGAAAGACATTTTAATAGTAAAAAGAAAAAGAAGGCGCAAGTCTTCACTGCTGAAGACGGAGCTGAAGTATTTGTATTATAGTCAGGTAAAAAGGGAAAGAAAAATGCCCAGGGAAACAAACAGTCTGACAAATGATCAGAAGATTTTGAAGAGAGGAAAAAGAGAGGTGAATGCTTCAAGTGCGGGAAAAAGGGACATCTAGCAAGGGATTGTAAGCAAAACAAAAAGGTAATTTCAGAAGATAAGGGAGATGAGGACTGACTATATGATAGTGAAGATACATCATGTGAAAGTCAGAAATCATCAAGAAAAGTTAATAAACAGAAAACAGACGTAAATGTGATAGAAGGAGTAGAGGAAGTGCGAGTAGATATGGAAGATGAAGAAAGTGAAATTTTGGACTTAGCATTATTGAGCTTAGAGCTCTACTTAGCAGATACGAAACTGGAAGTTACACTTCCGGTGGAGGGAAGGGAAGTCAAATTCCTATGTGACTCAGGAGCGTCACAGACTTTGATACACCCCTCCAAGTTACCAGAACATTCTGAATCACCTGATTATATACTAGTAAAAGCCACAAATGGACAGCTATACAGGGAACCACTTTCCCATGATATAGCAATAACAGACCCTGTTTCAGGTATGACCCAGAGAAGTAAAATTGTTGTTTCTGCAAAGTGTCCAGTAAACCTATTGGGCAGGGACCTTATGCAGATATTTGGCATAGCAGTAGTTCCAACTGTACAAGGTATGGAGGCACAGAGACAAATGGATACCTTTGTAGTGTGATCGGAGTGTGAAACTTTTTACTGGTACAGCCAGGACCTAGTCATGACTGGTCCAGGGGCAGTAACCGAGGAACTGATGAACATAGCCATCAATAAAGCCCCGTCCCTCAACACTGATCAACAGCATTTGTTACACTGTACTCTATACTACTGTACTACACCAGGACCTGATAGAGACTATGAGCAAGAATTATTCAGAAATCGTGCAACTAGACTAGTATTGCATACTTTGTACTGGGATACTGAGGGGAAAGGTGTAGTCAGCTGTTCATTACCTCAAGAATTCCTTGCATTATATAGATCAAATCGATTACCACATGTCAGCTTGACAATGAATAAAAGTGTAAAATGGGCAGACTTAGGAGAAAAAGTAACAAGATGGGAGAAACAGACTGATTTAGAACTGTCAGAACAAGGGATACAGAAACAAAAACTGAATTGGTTAACACAGACACATCCAGCTGTACACTTGCAATTTAGCGAGGACAGCTGATTAGCATTTTTATTATTAGAAGAAGAAAAGGCCTTATGTGAAATTCCAACAACTCTTTGGTCAACAGGTAAGTCAGATGTAGGACTTATTCGAACAGCAAGACCAGTTACAATTACCCCAAAGTCAGCTTTTAGACCACAGAAAAGACAATACCCTTTGAGAAAGGATGCAGAAATAGGAATTAAGCCTATAATAGCAGCATTACTCAAAGAAGGAGTACTGGTAGAATCTCCTGATTCACCATGTAATACACCCCTATTTCCTGTTAAAACCGAATGGGGAATGGTGGATGGTACAAGATTTACAAGCTGTAAATAATGCAGTAATACCTAGATCACCTACGGTGCCAGACCCACATACTTTGTTAAATGATTTAGAACCACAACAGAAGTTTTTCTCTGTGGTAGATATCAGTAATGCTTTCTTCTCGATACCTATAAATCCTGATAGTCATTATTGGTTTGCATTTACATTTCAGGGTAAAAGGTATACTTATACTCGACTACCACAGGGATATTGTGAGAGTCCGACAATATTTGCACAAGAAATAGCTAGCAACCTGTCAGGGTTTACCCCACCAGGAGGTAGTCAAATTCTACTTTATGTAGATGACATCTTGCTAGCAGCCCCCACCCAGCAACAATGTAGGGAAGATACTGTGGCGTTATTGAAATTTTTAGCAACACAAGGACACAAAGTAAACAAAAGTAAGTTAATACTTTGGAGAAAACAAGTTAGATACTTGTGATATGTAATATCCAATGAAGGTAGAATACTAGATGAGGAAAGAAAAACAGCAATTTTGCAAGCACCTAAACCAGCAACAAAGAAGGAAATGATGTCTTTCTTGGGTACAACTAATTTCTGCCGGAGCTGGATATCAAATTATGCTTTGGAATCTGCTCCACTGACTGACTTGATATATAAGACACCAATGGCAGCACAAGATATTTTACAGTGGACAACCGAAGCAGAAACGGCTTTCTGCAGGTTGAAGCAGCTGATAGCTTCTTCATTAGTTTTAGGACTTCCAAATTATCACAAATGTTTTTTTCAGACCGTAGATTGCAAACAAGGATATATGACGTCAGTATTGATGCAACAACATGGGGACAAGCAATGCCCCATAGCCTATTATTCATCGCAGTTAGACCCAGTGGCGTGATCTTTGCCTCACTGTGTACAAGCAGTAGTTGCAGCTGCAATGGCAGTACAGGCTTCAGCCTCAGTGGTGTTATTCCCTCCTCTCACATTGAGAGTGCCTCATGCAGTTGCAATAATTTTACTGCAAGAAAAAGTGGCATACCTTTCTCCTGCTAGACACCTTTCATGTATGACTATACTGCTTAACCAACCTCATATGACAATTGAACGATGCACGACATTAAATCCATCAACATTACTTCCAAGTCCTGCGGATGGCACACCACACAGATGCCTGCAGGAAATTGAACAGTTAACTTTACCTAGACAAGATCTCACAGATATGCCCTTGGATAATGCCGAGGTGACATATTACGTGGATGGCTCATGCAGAAGGGGTGCTACAGGAAAGAATCTGGTAGGGTATGCAGTAGTTACAGACACTGAAATTCTAGAAGCCCAATCCTTACCACATAACTTATCTGCACAAGCAGCAGAATTGATAGCTTTGATGAGGGCATGTACTTTAGCAAAAAACAAGTGTGTAAACATATATACTGATAGTCAGTATGCTTTTTCTACAGTACATGTATTTGCACAACAATGGAAAAATAGAGGAATGATAACATCTAGTGGAAAACCTATTAATCATGCACAATTTATTTTGGAATTATTAGAATCTATTCAGTTACCTACCAAAGTAGCTATTTGTAAATGTGTAGCTCATACAAAACAACAGGATAAGATTTTGAAAGGCAATGCATGAGCTGATGCAGCTACAAAGCAAGCAGCCTCAGACTCAGAAACTTTACTTTTAAATGAGGAATTACAACCCTCTGAGATTTTAGATTTAGACATGTTAAAAACAATGCAGATGCTTACTACAAAAGCAGAAAAACAAAAATGGGTAAAACGAGGTGCAATTCTTGAGAATGGACTGTACATTTCCAAAGAAAGAAAACCGATATTGCCGTCTAATTTATTTAGATATGCAGCTTTGTTGAGCCATGGGCAGTGCCATGTCTCAACAGGGGGGATGGTACAGTTAGTAAATTGAATATTCCAAACATATGGATGCACAAACTACACAAAATAATTTTGTGCAGCTTGTCATACTTGTAACAAGCATCATGCACAAGGGGCATTTAAAACCAAGCAAGGAAGTTTTCCTATACCACCATATCCGTTCCATACTATTTGTATGGATTTCATAGAATTGAATAAATGTGAAGGGAAAAAGTTTTGTTTAGTTATTGTAGACATGTTTTCCAAATGGGTCGAAGCTTTCCCAACCAAAAACCCGAATGCAGCAACAGTGGCGAAAGCTCTGATAAAAGAAGTAATCCCTAGATTTGGCATTCCGGAAAGGATTTATAGTGACAACGGCACACATTTCGTGAACCAGACAATCCACCAACTTGGGAGATTTTTTGGTATCTCCTTAAAGAACCATTGTGCTTACCACCCACAGTCAGCAGGACTGGTGGAAAGGTACAATGGTACCATCAAAAGTAAGCTTAGGAAGCTAGTTGAGGAGACCCAAAAGAATTGGATACACTGTCTGCCTTTAGCACTGCTGAGTATGAAAATGGTTCCAAATGTACAGGGTTTGACTCTCCTAGAAATGTTTTTTGGGAGAGCATATTATGTGCCTCAGTGGAAAGCTCTCATGACTGCAGAGCAAGAGGCTGACAGTTCATTAGCTAGTTATATGAGGAAACTGTTAACAAATAAATCTGTTTTGCAGTTTAACTCTTTTTCAGATAAGGAACAGACCAGACCGGTGGAAGCAGTCTTGGCCCCGGGGATGTACGTTTGGCTGAAAGTGATGAAAAGGAAGAATTGGGTGAGTCCAAAGTGGGAAGGACTGTACCAGGTTCTGTTGGCAACGCCTACTGCAGTCAGAGTGGCCGAGAGGATGTCTTGGGTTCATTTGACACACTGCAAACCGGTAAAGAACTTTCAACTTGATAAAAACTTTGTGACTGATACACAACCAGACCGAGATGGCCAAAAACAAAGCAAATAGAAATCTAGATCAGCCCCAGAGATGTTGCATAATCATTTTGTTGAGTATACATTTATTGACTGTAATTGTGACAATTTTCCTCTTGTTGTGGTTTATTCTACACACAACCACACAAGTGAAAGTGGGAAGGCATGATGAAACGTCTATAGACTGGCATCCAAATTTTAACACATACCTAGCCATGAAACGTGTATATGCAGAGACTATGAACATTTCAAATTGCTGGGTTTGTACAGCTATACCAACAGCATATGGAGGACTGATAATGTCCGCTGTCCCTTTGGGGATAAATGAGACTTGGGAGAATTTACTCTTCGATGCAGGAACTGTGAGATCACAGGACAAAATAGCTTTATTTTTACCTGTCACACAAAAAGGAATTGTATGTTTTATAAAATGATACCCTCCAGGTGGGCTGGAGCAATTGTAATATAACCATATCTTACCGATGTTACATTAAGAATAGTAATGGCAATACTTTTTGCAATATTAATTATGACTCATTTTTGAACTCATTGAAAACAACCATGAATGACATTCGCAATAATCCAGTTTTGTTTAAACAATTGTCAGTTATAGATCAGAAAATGTTTCATGCAGGGCTGATGCGTATTAGTACTAAAGTAGAAAACTGTTATTTTATTTGCGGGAAAAAGGCATATAAATGGTTACCTGAGAAATGGTCCGGCAGTTGTTTTTTGGGTTACTTGGTTCCGGCAATAAGACATACTGCAGAATTACCTTTGGGTATATGAAACGTGAGAGAAGCAGCCCGAAAACCCGAAGGTCCAGTTGAAAAACCTGTGAATCCAGTTGGAAAGATCGAAGCTGGCTGGAAAGACCACAATTCAGTAAAAGACAAAAGCAAATTGACTCATATGGACTTGAGTGACAGTGTTATATCTTGGGCAGGAATATTCCCAGCCTATGGAGCAGTCAAATCGATCTGCGAGCTGAGAAAGTTGTCGAAACTTCTCGAAGTAATGAGTAATGCAACTTTTTCTGCCCTAGAACTGGTGACTGATGAAATGAATGCAATGAGAACTGTTGTGCTACAAAATCGGATGGCTCTTGACTTCACCCTAGCAGCAAGAGGTGGTACGTGCACGCTTATCAAAGAAGAATGCTGTGCGTACATACCAGATAATAGGCATGAAATTAATAATCACCTAGAGGTGATTCAGCAAGTATCAGCCATGACTGAACCAGGCCCAACCCACTGATGGACTTTTTCCAGAATCTATTTGGGGGGTGGGGTTCCATCCTAATGAATATTTTGATTGCCATTTGTGTGGGTATACTCCTAATAGGAGCATGTGTTTGCTGTGGAATTCCCTGCATGAAAAGATTAATCAAAGATTTTATTGATGTATCTGTTACTGAAACTTTGTACCAAGATATTGAAATTGAAAAATTGATCTCAGATGACATTTTTTCTGAAGTATAGATTGAATGACTCACCTAGCTGAAAATCCTAAGTGGAAAAGGTTAGGAGATGAAATGACACTATGCATACTTCAAAATAGAATAAAAAGTATTAATAGGGGGGAAAATGTTAGAAAAATGTGTATTTGAATATACGAGAAATGCTAGTTTAAAAGCAAAGTAGTATATAATGCATTTTATTCTGTTAATCATATAACAGTAAGGATTAATTCATGTGTAAATGTAAGTAGTTTTGAAACTGAAGTGTGGCTTGAAGCAGGGCTGACCTTCGACCCTGGCAGATCCTAGCTTAGCAAGTTTTAATGTTTATGCATTTCACAAGTGATTATCTGCTGGGTCAGGAAATTAAATGTGTGAAATAATGAAATCTTCTGCTCTTTCCTGTTGGAATGATTTGGCCTTGTATATGTGTTATTGAGATAAGCACGCAGCTGGTAGGAAAGTGTAACAGAGAATAAAGAAGATTATTAAAAGACTGAATCTGCTATTGTATTCGAACTGATATGAAACCTTGAAGAAGTAACTTTATAGGAAGACATTATGTCTGACCAGCTGGATAGCAAGGCCGTATTGTATCTAGAGGAAAAGTTTTTTTTAAATATACAGCATCAACAGCTTTATGAATAGAAGACTGTAAGCTAAAGTGATGTAGATGCCCTGTGACATATCACATCAGTAAGGTGGGCATAGCTTAAATGTGAAACCTATACAAAATTGTGTGTTTCCTGTTTCATGTCAGACAAAATTCTGTACTTGCCTCCTGGTGTACACTAGTAAACTTTTGAATCTGAATCTCCTGTGTATTGAATGCTTAATTTTATTTAACATATATATATATATATATATATATATATATATATATATATACATACATACATACATTTGTATCTGTGTAGACATTAATATATTGTCACACACACATACATCTGCATGTTAGAATACATACTCTGTACTGTTGAATGACTGGGCTGGATGATATGTTTGTGAGTACAGCAGAATCATGCATATCAGAGGTGGCTTAGAGGTAAACCACTTTGGCTATGGTGTGCATGGTCCAGGTTTTAAGCCTAGTAGAGGTTGTTTATTTTATTGCTAGACAAAACATATGCCGGTGGATACAGAGTGATTAAGGCACTGTAAAGTGGTTGTAAGCATGTTGTCAGGCATGGTATGTCTGTTGTGAGTCACATATGAAGGCACAATAGGTGGTGCAGGTGTCCATTGGGGAACATGATGGAGGTGCACTGTGTACATTTACGTGCATATTGGACAGATGGCCAGGGTGACATGCCCTCTGTAGCCCACTACTATCACTGCATAATTACTATCAGTGGCCAATATGCAGTGTACTACCCACATATTGGCTGTTGCCTAGGCATGTGTGTGCATATGACACATGGGTGAGTGTGTGCTCTGGGTAATAATGGGGTTGCTAACTGTGATTGGCTGGCCTTGATATCACATGTATGGGTATGGCTTTGTACCCCAGCCTCACATCTAATGTACATCTGTTATTCCTGTATGGTTGACATTGTGATATAGAGTATGGCCAACATAAAATATATGCAAAACCCCTCCACATTGTCCACAGGTGTCACACACTTACAACCACCACTATAGAGGATATAAGTCACACACACACACACACACACACACACACACACACACACACACACACACACACACACACACTCACTCACACACCTGTCATGTCTGCTATTTGAACCCCCACCTAACTAGTTTCTTACTCTACAGCAGTATGTAGTTATAGTACACGCCACAGACATTACTGAAATATGTCTTCACCAAAGGTATGTCACAATGAATGACATCAGCAGGATTACCAAAAAAGGGCATTTCAAGTGTACTGTGGGTTGTACATATCTTTTAACTATGTGTACCCACTGCTTACTATCGAGAAAACACATTTACACCCACTTAAAAGTGCCTTATTCAGTCCTAAATTATATTATCAACAACCCTTGCAGGTCTTGAACCCTGGACCATGCACACTGGACTTACCACTAAGCCATTTGGGTTGTATACAGTTTTCATGGTTTTTATAATACACATTTTACTACAAGTATTCCACAGTACCGAAAGCAAATGGGACAGTCACTTTGTGTACATATGTACAGTCCCTTGAATGTACTGTACTCTGTGAAACAACAAGTCTACATATGTACAACTGTTATAAATAAATACTAAATACATATATGCACTTATGGGATGTGTACACACACACACACACACACACACACACACACACACACACACACACACACACACACACACACACACACACACACACACACACACACATATATATATATATATATATATATATATATATATATATATATAGATATATGCATATACACAGACACAGCTATAGCCATATATATAAACATGTCTGAACACCCTTTGTGACACAGAATGGCTCCAAAGAAATTGACATCTACACAAAACAGAGGCAACTCTTGTATTATAACATTTAAATCTTAATCAGTTCACCAGAGGAGGGATGGTTGTTGTGTATGTGGAGTTTGGGGTGGGGAATCATGGCGAAGGAAATACACTCCGGGGACTGTTGAGTTTGGGTGGGGGAATGATGGGTATGAAAATACACCCTGTGGACCACTTCTGTGTCACTGCTCGACAGTGGCAGAGGAAAATAACATACCCAACAGTAGCCATTCTTGACTGTCTATTCTTTTCTATTCCTATGTAATAATTTGTAGACTCCACTCACCACAGATGACTACCATGGTGTGCAGCATGTTAAAAGACATAACACATGTGTATGCCTGGCTACAGGATAGTCTCACACACACACACACACACACACACACACACACACACACACACACACACACACACTTGCCAGTATTGTGTTACAAGTCTTGCCTATGTAAAGGTAACTAGTACTAGTGAATACAACATCCATTATGGTGTAATGCTCAGCTAGGTTTCACAAATGTTGTGGGGAAGGTGTGGAATATATCCTCTTGACCTGTTAGTCCACTTACTGATGGAGACTGCATATGTGTACATGCATTGACGTGTGCTTTGATTCCATGCATGTGCAGTGTGTTTTGTTTGAAGGTGACTGTTGTCTTAGTACATCATGCAGTTGCAATGCAGCCTCAACATTGCCAACTGTATATGGTGATATGCTCAAAGTACAGTAAGCTGTACTTTAGGTATGGATAGATGTTTGGAAATAACTACTAAGTGGTGGGGCTACTTTGCAGATGAATGATTACTGAGGACAACTCACAGGTGTGTTACAACCATTCCTACAATAACCTGTGTAACTGCTAAGCTATGTATGGTTTTGTTAATTGAAGGGGAAGACACAC
Source organism: Protopterus annectens (assembly GCF_019279795.1). Lineage (NCBI taxonomy): Eukaryota > Metazoa > Chordata > Ceratodontiformes > Protopteridae > Protopterus > Protopterus annectens. Next base: position 1,375,118,522 of record NC_056733.1, read on the forward strand.
AATGCAGAATGCAGTAAGGGTGACACTGAAGGCAAACCTCTTGACACCTATAACAGTAACACCTCCCCTGTGTATAGATTGTGCATATATCAGCACAGTTGGCAAAGGAAAGAGTCAGTACACTTTGTAGTGCATGCGTTAGTGCTGTAACTCTGTAATACCTATCAGGAGATAGGCAGGTGTTTGATTCAAAGTACTGGCATGTGTGGGTGTGTGTCTATCCATATATGTCACGTATGGTCGGGAATACATCCCAAATGTTTTTCACTCTCCTCTACACTGTTGTAGGCATCTGTACAGAGTGAAGTGTAGAAAGCAAGACATAGGCAGGGCTTTGAATCTCACACATGTCAAGTGTCCGTATGTGTGTGACATAGATGTATATCTTTGTGAATGCCACAGTGTGTGTGTGTGTGTGTGTGTGTGTGTGTGTGTGTGTGTGTGTGTGTGTGTGTGTGTGTGTGTGTGTGTGTGTGTGCATGTATGGCTGTTTGGTCTCTGGAGTGAGGCTGTATTTTACTATAGTGAAATGATAAGACCCCCTCCCCCATCCACTCAATACAATCTAGTATTCCTGTTGATGTCATCAATTTTAGAAGGGCATTCTAACCACCTGTAAACATGTACACCCTGGGGTGAGGCTTCTTGTTCCATAGCCTACTGATGAAACCTCCGCCCCACATACACTCACCGCCATCTAGTATCCCTGTTGATGTCCTTGATCTTAGGCCATTCTGACTAGCTCTACATGTGCAATCTCTGTGGCATGTCTTGTAATTGCGTAGTACTATAATGATGATGATTTGCATATAGGCATGGGCTCTCATCCCATCACTGGCAACTGTGTGTGTCAGAGTGTGTGTTACTGTGTCTGTGTATTGCTGAATGTGTGGGTGTGTTATTGTGTCTGTAAATCCATGAGTGTGTGGCTGCATTTGCATCCTGTCATGAGAGTGGGTATTACTGCTTCCCAATGAGAAACCACTTTTTACACTGGCCTTTACCATTGTCATCTGCTAAACCACTCTTTTACCTCCTCCCTGCTCCAAGTAACTATACCTGTGATGTCACCCACTATAGATGTGATGGATCTGGCCACAGTAGCTTACTACACAGCTATCATGCTCTTGGATCATTAGATCAGTAAACATCTTTGAAACTTGGGAGATTATAACTGTGATGTGGAAGCTACAAAGTGCATGCAGGTATTGTCATACAGACCGGTGAGTAATCTACATTTACATATGGGACACTATCTGCAAACACTGACATCCCCCAACACATGCAATTACACCTAAAAGAGGAAGGCAGAACATCAAGATCAACAAGCAGTTACTGTTGCTACACATGATACATACTGTCAAAAGTACAAAATGCATTCTAAAACTGTAGTACATGGTATGTCTGCTGCCTGTCAACACTACTCAACAATGGTAATCTACAATTGTCTTCCTAGTATGTTCACCCTGTGCATCAGACAATATTAACATGTCCCTGCACCGATGATGTGGATGACAGGGATGCGGCACAGGCATCATCATATGCACAGGGTGATAATGTTTGCCAGAGGCCTAGGCTGCACCATTGGATGATATCATGTGTGTGGGTAACTTAGGACCTTTTAATCTCACTTGGTGCGTGTGGATGCCATGCGTGTGTGTGTTGAGGTGCACTACATTTGTTTCTGGTGTGTGTGTGTGTGTGTGTGTGTGTGTGTGTGTATGTATGCACACAGGTCTGGCATGTGGCTGGCCTACACAGGGGTATTATTGACAGCTGCAGACTGTACAGGGCAGGTTTTACAGTTCATGGTGTCCAGCCACAGCCACATGACCTGCGCCTGCCAGGGGTTGCATGGCCACTACCAGGCAGAGGTTCAGATTGGGTACTGTCTGATGACACATGTCCACTGGAACCATGTCCCGGTTGGGACCGTCCAGGACCATGTGCATGTGGCCTGCTGTGTCCTGGTATGGACAGCACAGCACCAACTGCACTGCTGCTGCTACCGCCACTATGGGAGCAGGCATGAAACATAGCATGTTCATGTAGACCTTCAACAGGTGATGTAGCTAGCCTACGTCCACGTGCCCGATGCCTCACTCCCACCAGATGTTCCAGCATAGACATCCCATGCTCAAGGATTGACATGCCATGGTCAAGGACTCCCACCATGTCACCCAATCATCTATCCAAAACATCTGCAAGATGATGGTGAGCATTTACAATTGCCTGGATGTTGTCAGTTAAAGAATGGACAGCAGCCCTCTGAAGCCTCAGATCTTCTCTGTTGTGCCATTCAGCACATGTCTGTGCCTCCATTACAGCCTGAAACATGCATCTGGTGACACCAGCTGATGTGCTATGTCTTGCAGGGGCATGTGGCCAAAAGTTCTCCTATGAGCATCCCTGGGCACATGCCTGTGTGGGACTTCACCAGTCAGTTGGCTGGGATCATGGTGTGCAGGCACACCTTCCGCAGTCTCCACACATTCCTGTTCCATGCTACTACCCACCAACTGTCCTTCCACTATGGCCACTGTTGATGGGGTATGTGTAGGCATGAGAACTGTGTGCGGGGATGAAGGGGATACAGGTGGAATGGCAACCAATGGCACAGATTCAGCCCCTGACAACCCTGCCTGTGCCTCAATCATACTTTCATCATCACTGCTAGAGTGGGGACACTAACATCAGGTGGATCGCAGGAGGGCAACGAACCTACATCAACACCTGTGAGGGCAGACAAGAACTGTACATTACAAGTTATACAGTCCAGTACAGACACACAGACACATACAGACACAGACAGACACAGAGACACATGATATGGCATCCAACAGCATGCAACATGCATTTGATATGGCAGAAGGCATTCAGCTTAAACAATTATAGTGGTAGTTATCATACATTCCTGAGTTGCACCCAACAGCATGCATGTGTTATAGCAGAAAGCATGCACCTTACACAATTATAGTAGTAAGCAAAATAACGCTGCTGGATACTGCTGGTTGTATAACATGTTTTAATACCAAAATACCAAACGATACAAACTGGATGAGCGCTTTCGGGTTATTACCCTTCCTCAGATAAAACACATAGTAACATGAAACTACTTTTAAAACAAACTCTATCCAATCAGAATCAATAAAAAACCCGCCTTTTACAAAGAGTGGGCTTAAGAGGAACTACATCATTCAATCCTGGAGCCCTATGAGCTGTCAACTCCAGGATCCATTTAGATTCAGCCAAATCTGTGTTCAATCTGATGTCACCCCCCCTACAGGTAAGACTCAGATTGACAATGACCCTAAACATAAACTTATGTGTGGGATTTTCTTTCACATGCCTGTAAAGTGCATTACGTTCGTCTTTATTTCTGATATTAGACAAATGCTGGAGAATCCTAACCTTCAACATCTGGTTTGTCTTCCCCACATAGTAACTCAAGCACGAACAACACTCTGCAATATAGACCACATCAGTGGTCCTACAATTGGCCCTTCCCTTAAACAAGTAAGTCCTATGGTTGTTGGGGTGTTTGAACTCCACTCCTTTCTTAATGAAACAGCAAGCTTTGCAGGAGCCACAGGCTACAGTCCCTGCTTTCACCATATTTCTCCCAATGCCCATTATCTTCTTTTCCTTGCATAACAGATCTTTTAAATTTTTGTTCCTCTTATAAATAAACTCAGGACGAGTCCCAACCATGTCCCTCAGGCTTTCATCACTCACTATGATGTTCCAATTTTTTCGTATGATGTCACATATCCCTCTTGCATCACTGCCATATGTTAGTGCCATCTTACGACGAGTCGGCCTAGTTACTCCTGTCCCTGTACTAGTGACTGTGGTATTACCTAACACATCTAACCAGGGCCTGTACTTCGTGTTTCTATATGGTTTGTTCTTATTAATAATTTTACCTACCAGTTCCTCATTGTAGCCCCTATTCACAAAACATTCACCAAGATGACGTATCTCCTTCTCAAACTCTTGATTGTCCTTACTCAATCTTGAAATCCTTCCTATCTGACCCTGCACCACGTTGGAAAAGGTGTGTCTCGGATGCATACTATCGTACGATAGTAGGCTATTTCTCCAACATTCTTTCCTGTATAACCTGGAACTAAAGCCATCCCTGTTCTGTTCCAGGCACACATCTAAAAAATCTATGGTCTTTCTCGAGGTTGTAACACTGAACCTAAAGAAGGTGGTCGTAGTGTGTAAATAATCTATGAACATATTCAATTCTCCATCCGTGCCTTTCCACAAAATAAAAATGTCATCTACAAAACGTAGATATGTGAAAAGATTCTTTTTCCAAGCATGTTCATTAAACACAAACATCCTTTCCCATTGCGTAATGCACTTTACAGGCATGTGAAAGAAAATCCCACACATAAGTTTATGTTTAGGGTCATTGTCAATCTGAGTCTTACCTGTAGGGGGGGTGACATCAGATTGAACACAGATTTGGCTGAATCTAAATAGATCCTGGAGTTGACAGCTCATAGGGCTCCAGGATTGAATGATGTAGTTCCTCTTAAGCCCACTCTTTGTAAAAGGCGGGTTTTTTATTGATTCTGATTGGATAGAGTTTGTTTTAAAAGTAGTTTCATGTTACTATGTGTTTTATCTGAGGAAGGGTAATAACCCGAAAGCGCTCATCCAGTTTGTATCGTTTGGTATTTTGGTATTAAAACATTTTATACAACCAGCAGTATCCAGCAGCGTTATTTTGCTTATCTCTGGACTTTCTTATATGTTTTGCTGGGTTTTGGCAGAGCAACGACCCTTTTGTCTTGGACAATTATAGTAGTAGTTAGCATACATCCCTGTATTGCATCATTTGTGTTAGTAGGTTATGCCCCAAACCTGCAACACAATGCATGCACTATGCACCGTTGCACCGCACTGCCATGTTTTGTGCAACATACCCCACATTTTAACAGACCATCGCTGACCTGTTTACATCTGCCACTGATGCTTTGTGTTGGCCACTGCACCTATCTGTGAGGAGAACATGAGCAGAAGGGTATGTTGAGTGAATGCTATGTTTGCCTGAGCCCTTGCTTGCATATCTCCCCCAATGCAGTGCTTGTCTGTTCAACATTATTCTGCTTACCCCTGAGCTGAGTCTATAGACAATGTGCATGTGGCTGTACACACATGTTTGATATGGCTGTCCCTACTTTGCAATGGTGCCACAGACCAGCACAGGTTAACAGTACACCACCCTGATGTGTGACATATGACCTTGCCAATCACATGTAGATTGACATGTCTTCTGCTGATGTGTTGAATGACATGCACACATGTTTAACACAATGGTGTCCTTTCAAATATACAGTGAGGTAATGGTGTCCCAATGCAGGGACGTGTTATACTAACATGGACCTTCAGCTGCCCCAATGTTTTCAGTCCACCCTACAGATATACAGTGACATACTGCACATTGAGCTGATGTGCATAGCCATTGCAGGGCATCATGTGGCTTCACTATTGCTATAGACTGTGAGTTACAGACACAGTTCATAGCCATGACTGTGTTCAGATACCATACATATCTAATGTGGAATGTGACCCACGTCACTGAGGTGTATACACACTAAACCCTAAGGTGGAGTGTGTGACATAGGTCACTAATGGGTATACAGATGATACCCCTGCACATCTGCAACCATATTGCTGATGCCTGACAACTATGCCCAGACATGGCTTACTTAGCAGTACTCCATGTCCCACATGCCATCTGTGTACCTCACACACATGAGGAGCAAGCATGACAGTGATGTCTGACACCAGCAAGGTGAATGTACTGTATCTGTAGCCTGATGTGGTTGTATGTGTATGTTGTGCAACACATGTATGTATTTAGATACTGTATAGGTGAAAGCTTTCATGTCGTGACACACTCAAGATGTTTAAGACATGTTATGTGGTGGTTTGATGTCATGCCTACACAAGTTGTGCACAGGCCTGTATGATGTTTAGTGTGTCACATCTGCAATATCACCGTTACACAAATGGCCATAGGTGTATTGTGTCAAGCCAATGTAAAACAGGGTGTACACACATGTACATCCCTTCTACTGTGTGTGTTGCTTCATGTCTCTGGCCATCTTCCATGGCCATGTGTAAAAATGTTTTGTCCAATGGTTGTGATGGTCATCTATTTCACATGTCAGTGCTGTCCCATATGACATACACCTGTAGATGTCATATGCTCCACTGAGGACAGGGTTATGCAGACAAAGGGTGGTATGTTTGGGGTGTGAGATATCATGTTTTTTCAGGATAGTTAACCAGTGTTGCAGTTAGCTCACAAAATGTCATGGGCATGTCAGATAGCACATGACATTGTGTGACATTCATAGCAGGGGTATAATCCACAAGGCTGAATCCTGTGGGCTGGTCATACTCCAGCTCCAAAACATTTAGATTGTGTGCACACATATGCTCTCTGTATAGTACTGTTTATATTCCCCACATGTGTAATGCTGGTCTGTAGTACATGTCCCTACAGTGAACCACACTTCCACCATTGTATTTACAGCTGTCCACACATTTAGCAATAACAGTTTGTAAGGTTTATTGTAGGTGTTTCATATAGTCTTGAATTATTCCACATGGGTAGCCACTGTGATGCATTGCAGGTCTGACTTGTATATATTAACAGGAACACCATGAATTATGTGCATGTGTGTTAAATGGCCACATGGCAGATAGCATACAATTAATATGATCTGTGCATTATCAAGCCTGATAAATAATAACAATCTCACCTGCAACAGGCTGCTGTCGCTGTGAAATGCCAGAGGCACCTAAGTAGGAGTGTCATAGCAGTAAGATCATTATCCACACCTGTGTGATAGCTACAGGGTGCAATGTGCATGTTAGCACATAAGCCAGTACAATAGACTATACTATGGAGTATGCACATCTGTGCATACATAGAGTAGCAAACTATAGTATGTGACATGTGTGCATATATGCCTTGCATATGATGTTACATTAAATATTATACAGTAATACATGTAACTATATGAAATATAGTTGTGCTATATGTGCAGTAGTGACTTACCAGGCAACTTCTGGCTCAGTGGTTGTGAGACACCCACATCCACAATACCAGCTAAAGCTTGTGAATGGAGTTCTGCAGGTGTTCCTAGATTTGGCCAGTAGCTCCTTGGTACGTGTGATTGGGGGCTGGGTGAGTGGCCCCCCACCTGTTGCAGCTTGTTCCCTGGTGATTGCATTGGCACGCTGTTTCGCCCATCTAATGAGGTAAGTGCAGTGTTGGTGCACCTGCTGATAAGTGCAATTGTGGCCACCAACATCATTTACCCTCCTGTGAAGTTCCTCCCACTGGGCATCCCGCTGCTGTGCATCCTGTGGCACATGGCTGAAGAGTGTTTCATGGTTGTCAAGGAGGTATGGAATGAGGACCTCATCCTCCAAGTGGGTGTATGGTGGCAGCCTGGCACGAGGCATACCTGGAAGACATAATGATGGAGACAGGTCACAGTAACTCACAGAGAAGTACAGAAGTACAGCTGCACATACGTGTGTATCACATTTATTATGGTTACAAATATGTCTTTGCAAATCTGCATGACACTAACACCACTGACATGTTTAACTCACACACATTTGATACTTACTGGAGATTTGATGTTATCACCATATATGTGTGTGTCAAGTGATGACATTGCTCATACTCCATGTGAATGTTGTCTTGATGTGGGCATGTCAGCACATGCCTGGTCGTGTTCACATTAATGCAATAGACCTTAAGGCTGTGTATATGTCACATATATAGTCATTCACAGCCTTAAGGGACATGACCTATGACCCTGCGGACTTGTTCATGGAAAGTTTTACATGTATGTGTTTTGCCATATACATCTACATGGCACTGAACAGTAGTATAGCACCCTGACATGTAGTACCTATGTTGCACATGTGAAACACATGGGACAATGGCTAGCTTGAAGGTATTTGCAGGGTTGGATATTAACTATAGCATGTATGGTCATAGTGAACTAGCAGGCTATATGCCCTGGGCCATTTATGAGCCTAGGCTGAAAGGTTAACTAGCTATAGCAACAGACAGGTAACTTTAGTGGCCAGTTCAAGCAGTGCCACAGAACTGATCTACAGGGTTACTGATATATTTGCCATGCAGTCATCACACCATGTCTCAAAGAGGGGCAATGTGCAGCTTTGCTGGACAGCAATGCATAGTATGGCAGGAGTATGTAAAGTGTATAGGACAGAGGGATCTGTCAGGCATGTTATGATCCTTGTACTAGAAAGGTGAATGTCCATGAAGTATGTGTTTATTTGAAATCAGGATGTGTAAGCGTAGCATGTCCAACATCTCTGGTTTGGACATGGCTTTATTCAGGGTAGGCATCATGCTACATAGTGTTGCTAGGGTTTGGGAAGGCTGGTGTAGGCCATCTGAACATAGCCAATAACCCTTAAAGGAAATATGTGATCTATTATGGGTCACTTGAGTGTTGAGTATGGCTGAACAATGATCTCTATATTCATGGATGCCACCCTGTCAGGATTAGAGTTGCCACTTACGATTACCTGACTGGTGTGGTGAAGTGACTATCAAAGGAAAGACTACTGTCCAGCTGCATCCCATACACACACAGTTTCCATTATGTTGACCACTGCCTAGGTGGTAGTTCATGGGTACAGGGTTTTTAACATAGGGGATACCAATGCAATACTTAGCTGTGAGATTGTGACCATACGTCACATACCACACATCTGACCCACAAAGGCCCTTCTGTATGTTGCCCGGAGCACTCATTCAGTGGACTATTGCTCCTAGCTCATAGTCATTTGCAAACCTTAATAGGCAAATGCCTTCTGTGTTAGTCTGTGTAGTACAGATGACAAAGAGGGGGAGTACCAGGAATGAACCCTGTATTACTGTAGCTGGCACTGGTTTGATGTGCGTGTATTAGTCAGACACCTTCTGTAGTGTTGTTCTGCCAACAGTCCAGTTGCCAAACAATCCTGTGACATAGGAATATACACCTAGTTTACTGAGTGTAGCTGGAACACAGTATGGGTGATGGTGTCCTAAGACCTGGCAAGGTCATGATATGCTGTGTGAATCAACCTTACTGTCATCTACATCTGTACTGACAACATGAAATATGTTGATCAAGGTTCATGGCCTTACAGACCATACTCAGCAGGGTAGTAGTGCACTATTTCCCATTATCAGTGGTGTCTCCCTTCTTTGTGGGATGTGACAACTGTTGCTGTGCACCATTCAGTGTGTACACATCCTGACATGAAGCTATGATTGAACATGATGTGTATGTGGAGAGCAAATTGTTCTGACATTTGTGTAAAATACACCCTGGGATGTTGACAGGTCCAATGCAAGCTGTATGTATGGCTTTAGAGAGTGCAGCATGTACCTGCATAGTTGTTATTACAGGAGCTGTGTAGTGTACATGGATATATAAATATGTGTACCTGTTGGGGGGGAGGTGAGAGTGGGTTTAGGTTATCCAAGACCCTATCTGGATGAACAGGTGCTATTTCTGTAGGTGCAGTACTTCTCATGCCATAGTGCTGTGAAGCACAGCATGTCTTGTTCTTGCCATTGCGATTCATGACACAGCTATAGAATGCTCTGTGGTTGGCCTCACAATATGTTGCTGATTAGTTTCACAGTAGCTTTGTGTGGTTTTATATGGTGTATCTGCATCTTACTGAGGCTGACCAGGGAATCACCTCCACTCATGTGTGTTCACTCTTGCAGCAGTTACTACATTCTGTGGTACAGTTTAAGGCAGGGTACCACCAGTTTGCCTTCCTGTTTGTGTTTGGTTGAATCTTGGTTCTGTTTCAATGGCACAATCACTGCACTTATTTGAGTGCTTAAAGTGCATTTGTGTAGGATTCAGCATTTGCACATGCATTGTCCATCTGCATGGGTGCCATGACAATCACCACTTCGCTCTTAAGAAGCATAACATTGGCTTTGAAGACTGACTATGTGTAGCATACTGTTAGCCCTGTTTTTGTGACTATGGTGATCCAGATCATTGAGGTTTATGAAATCCAACATGCATTGAGCACAGGTGTTGGCACATGAGTTTTCCCAGTTCATAATGGGATAGTTGAGAGTAGCCATTATTATGGTTTTCTGTCTCAAACCTAATATTCTCCATTACAGCACAATATGATAGTTGGGAATTCTGAGGCATGGTGGGTGAGCTGTCACAAGGTGCAATTTGGATTCCACTTTGGCACAAAGGTAGTTGCTCAGCATAATGCGTCTGAAGTTATGCAAGTGCAACTAGCGTGGGGGTGTACATATCCTTCAGGAATATGGACACACCTGTGGCCTGTGTGTTCCAATAATGGATAATGGCCAAGAGGTGTGGTATGTGTTATAACATGGTCATGCAGGGGTGCTCTCTGGAGCATTGAACCATATCTCAGTCACTGCACAGATATGTTCTCCATGTTAAGGACTGATGTAAGTGAGTCCATATTGAGGTTCTGAAATGTATCATTGAGTAGCAAGACCCGCAGTTTATTGCTTGGCTGTCCCTGTTACAGCAGTGGACTTTCAAATGAACTTTGCATGATGAAGGCAATATAGGCGAAGCATGAGCCCTAGCCAGTATTCAGATTACCAAGGGGTTACAGGTGCAGGCCCTGTCTGGCAAAGCATCATGGTCTGTCAACCATGCTATCCCCGGCAGAGAGATACTGGGTACCCTTTGAATTACACCAGTACATTAGACAATTGTGGAATACAGTCCTTTTGTCCCTGTACTGCAGTATCATTCTGGCCAATGGCAGAATGCTACCCAGGCCTTGGGACATACCTGCATGGGCTACAAGATCTGACAGTTCCTACATGTGTGTTTCCATGCAGTCCTGGCTACTGCATCACAGGTCTTTCACAACAACATGGAATATGCCAGAGCCATGTGTATAGTTCAAAAGGTGGTCTGAGTGTATGGGTATGTGGCTAATCATGGCAGAAGCGCAGCTGACAGTATGTTTGCCCTCATATAGCTTGGTGTGTAACATAGTGCTAGAGGTTGCATTCACAAATGAGTACTGTTGGTCATGTTTCTGGCCACATGTTCTGAGGTGTAGGACAATTTGGTAAACTATGTCATACAGTTTGTGTATTTTGTTGTCTGTCTATTCCAGCTTGGGGGGTCTCTTGCCTGGCCAGATACTTAGAAACCTCTGTGAATGTGTGTGATTTCTGGTGGTATGTGTGGGTGTCCTTACTGTGTTCTGGTAAGGGTATGTGTTGGTTGTGGTGATGAGATGCATATGTTAACCCACACCTCATGACTGTCCAGTCCAGTCATGGCTGTAGACTGGACTGCCTTCCAGCTTACCTGTGTAGCTGCATCCCAGACAATGGGTGGGGTGTGGTGGTAGGTGGGTTTGGCAGTGTACATGGCATAGAGATTACATTCCTCCAGGATGGCCACATACACAAAGCTGACATTAGTAAACACAAGGTAGCTGACTAGTGGACATGCCTGTATGACCATTCAGTACTACATGTACCAAGTACTGTATTTAGTTTACTTATTGCTTATGAAGATGTTTTAGACAGTGATGCTCACAAGTAAATATTTGTATTATGGACGTAACAACACTGGCTGTTACAGAAACATAGTAGCTACCTTTAGCAGCAATCCTCATCTGAGGAGCACATCACATCCTGATAGTTGATTACAGATGATGCAAGTGTCAACAGGACTGTATGCTTTTCTGGGTATATAATCACATATCCACCAGAACCATGAGCTCTGTTGGGCATGGACATCCACTCCCCAAACAGAGTCAAGTATTAATAGACTCTGCTGCCATTATCAACATGATCAGGATATAATCAGCCATCACCTATGAAGCGGCTATTACACATGGGCAGTAGTCTCTTACATCTTACACTCCTACTGCAGATGTTACACTGGAGTTAAAGATGATATGCAACTTGTTTCATTAACAGTACTGTGCACAACCTTACATACATTATTTGCAAGTAGATGTTAGGTTGCTGATGAGAGGTTAGGTTACACAAACCTGAAAGTTCAACCAGTGTGTCTCTAGTCTCAATATCCACTCTGTGTAGGTGTGCAAATAGCCATTTGGCCCAGCCCTGTAACGAGGGTCACTACACATTTGCATAACATGTACACATGCACAGCTGTTACTGCTTGCAAATGATACTAGAGATGTGGATATTACATGTCTTATGTGCATGGATAGTTACCTAGCTCTTCCAATTTTCTTTGCTATCATGTTGCTAAACTGTCAGATTAATACAATTCATATGTATCCTGTTATTGAGTATTGTAATTGCCGCCAATAGACATAACTAATGTTTGCATAACATAATAGAAATGTTATGTAAAATGGAATACAGATCTGCCTAGAATACTGTACATTACACAGTTATTGGCACAATATCCCACAATGCAAATCATATTTGCAAAGTAAGCCCAACTTTGAAATGTTCATCTCATTAATACACCCATACATATGTCTACTGTTACAATGTATCAACATATACTATCCCCTGTTAATGCACGTACTTGTTGGACCAACCCTGACACTGACACTGGCTGGAAAAGAATTGGTGAATTCCAAGCTCATATATATCATTCCTTGTGGTGTATGAGGAGTTTGCCTTGTGACCTACAGCAGTACACATATAGAATACTACAAGCATTACTACTGCTCAACAATAGATCACTACAAGATATCTATTTCCACTATATGCATTGATTACACTGTAATTATTAATACATACACAGACATACTAAATGTTATGCATACCTTCTTGGTAATTGGAGGTGTTATTTACTGGTATTGTAATCTTTTTTGGTTTGTGTTTCAATCTTCTGTTGGGTATTTTATACTGTTCTACAGGTATATACAGATGGTTTGAATGTGTGACAAGGCATCCTTTTATAGTTAGAGATCAGTAAAATGTGCTATCCTGATCACCAATTGGTGTTCCAAAGTAGTTAATTACATGCACATCAGCTGTGCAGCTGCTCCATTAGTCAATACCATGGCAACAGTGGAGTGTAATTAAGTACTCCACTTGGGCATTGTCCCTTTGCCTTACTTGTGAGGAAGACAACTTGGAAGTGTTGTCTGAAATCTATTGCAAGAGCTGCATGGAGACACAAATATGTTGTGTGCAATGCCTAGAAGATTTAGTCTAAATGTGAGTACTGCTGTTATATTTCTGAACATTGCAACTTGTGCAGGGTTTGTCTGTACCTAATACTTCTGCATATGTTTCAGTCTGGCCAGGATGTTTGACCAGCTTAAGGCTGTACGGCTATGCATATAATGTTACAGGGTTTACAGTGTGCTCACCAGACATCTTTAGTTTGGTGAAAATGTGTATCATACTATGCTGATAATCAGTAATTGGTAACACTTCCTGGTGTAATTACTTTTCAACCCTCTGAAACAGGATTAGTTCAAACAAACCCTGTAACATCAGCAGCTGTTCC
>NC_056733.1:1375134574-1375229574 GCF_019279795.1 Protopterus annectens
ATATGTACACAAAGTGACTGTCCCTGACTGTCCCATTTGTGCTCCGTACTGTGAAATGCCTATAACCCAGCCACTGGGGATGCACAAGCCAGTGCATTTCTTTGTGCCGGTCCCAAGCCCGGATAAATGGGGGGGGTTGCATCAGGATGGGCATCCGGAGTAAAACCTCTGCCAAATTACTTATGTGGAGAACTTTTCCTATTTCCATACCAGATCGGTCGAGGCCTGGGTTGACAATGACCGCCATCAGTGCTGTTAGCCAACAGGGTGCTGGTGGAAATTGGGCTACTGTTGGCTGAAGGAGAAGAGGAGGGGAAAGTCCTGCCCAAAGGCAGGAAGAGAGAAGGAAGGTTAGGAGTGTAGTAGTGAGGGTAGGAACTTTGAATGTTGGCAGTATGACTGGTATAGGGAGAGAGCTAGTTGATATGTTGGAGAGAAGGAAGGTTGATATATTGTGCGTGCAAGAGACCAGATGGAAGGCAAGTAAGGCCTGGTGTATAGGAGGCGGGTTCAAATTGTTCTATCATGGTGTGGATGGCAGGAGAAATGGGGTAGGGGTTATCCTAAAGGAACAGTATGGCAAGAGTGTTTTGGAGGTGAAGAGAGTGTCTGATAGAGTGATGTTTATGAAGCTTGAAATTGATGGTGTAATGATGAATGCTGTTAGTGCATATGCTCCACAAGTTGGGTGTATGATGGATGAGAAAGAAAAAATTTTGGAGTGAGTTGGATGAAGTGGTGGTGAGTGTACCCAAGGGTGAGAGACTAGTGATTGAAGCGGACGTCAATGGGCATGTTGGTGAAGTGAACAGAGGGGATGAGGAAGTGATGGGTAGGTATGGTGTTAAGGAGAGGAATGCAGAAGGTCAGATGATTGTGGATTTTGTGAAAAGGATGGACATGGCTGTGGTGAATATGTATTTTAAGAAGAGGGAGGAGCATAGGGTGATGTACAAGAGTGGAGGAAGATGCACACAGGTGGATTATATCCTATGTAGGAGGGCCAGTCTGAAGGTGATAGGAGACTGTAAAGTGGTGACAGGGGAAAGTGCAATTAAGCAGCATAGTATGGTGGTCTGTAGGATGATGTTGGTGATCAAGAGGAGGAGGAGGAGTGTGAAAGCAGTGCCAAGGATTAAATGGTGGAAGTTAAGAAAGGGTGATTGTGAGGTGGAGTTCAGGGGAGAGTTAAGACAGGCACTGGGAGGCAGTGAAGAGTTCCCGAATAGCTGGGTAACTACAGCAGAGCTAGTAGGAAGACTGCTAGAATGGTGCTTGGTGTGACATCTGGACAGAGGAAGGAGAACAAGGAGTCCTGTTGGTGGAATGAGGAAGTACAGGACAGTATACAGAGGAAGAGGCTGGCAAAGAAGAAGTGGGATTGTCAAAGAGATGAAGAAAGTAGACATGAGTATAAAGAGATGAGGTGCATGGCAAAGAGAGAGCTGGCAAAGGCTAAGGATAAGGCATATGAAGAGTTGTATGAGAGATTGGACACTAAAGAGGGAGAAAAGGACCTGTACCAATTGGCTAGACTGAGGGACAGAGCTGGGAAAGATGTGCAGCAGGTAAGGGTGATAAAGGACAGTGAGGGAAACATACTCCCAAGTGAGTAGAGTGTGTTGAGTAGATGGAAAGAGTACCTTGAAAGGCTGATGAATAAAGAGAATGAGAGAGAGAGAAGGTTGGATGATGTGGGGATAGTGAATCAGGAAGTGAAACAGATTAGCAAGTAGGAAGTAAGAACAGCTATGAAGAGGATGAAGAATGGAAAGGCTGTTGGCCCAGATGACATACCAGTGGAAGCATGGAGGTGCTTAGGAGAAATGGCAGTGGAATTTTTAACCAGATTGTTTAATGAAATTTTGGAAAGTCAGAGGATGCCTGAGGAGTTTAGAAAAAGTGTTTTGGTACCTATCTTTAAGAATAAGGGTGATGTGCAGAGCTGCAGTAACTACAGAGGGATAAAGTTGATCAGTCACAGCTTGAAGTTATGGGAAACAGTAGTGTAAGCTAGGTTAAGAAGGGAGGTGATGATTAGTGATGGTTTAATGCCAGGAAAGAGCACTACAGATGCAATATTTGCTCTGAGAGTGTTGTTGGAGAAATATAGAGAAGGTCAGAAGGAGTTGCATTGTGTCTTTGTGGACTTAGAGAAAGCATATGACAGGGTGCCTAGAGAGGAGTTGTAGTATTATATGAGGAAGTCAGGAGTGGCAGAGAAGTATGTAAGAGTGGTACAGGATATGTATGAGGGTAGTGTGACATTGGTGAGGACTGCGGTGGGAGTGACAGATACGTTTAAGGTGGAGGTGGGATTACATCAAGGATCTGCTCTGAGCCCTTTCTTATTTGCAGTGGTGATGGATAGGTTAACAGATGAGATCAGACAGGAGGCCCCATGGACTATGATATTTGCAGATGATATTGTGATATGTAGTGAGAGTAGGGACCAGGTTGAGGAGACCCTCGAGAGGTGGAGATATGCTTTAGAGAGGAGAGGAATGAAGGTCAGCAGGGCTAAAACAGAATATATGTGTGTAAATGAGAGTGAGGGTAGAGAAATGGTGAGTTTGCAGGGAGTAGAGTTGGTAAAGGTGGATGAGTTTAAGTACTTGGGATCAACAGTTCAGAGTAATGGTGAGTGTGGAAGAGAGGTGAAGAAGAGAGTACAGGCAGGGTGGAATGGGTGGAGAAGAGTGTCAGGAGTGATTTTTGACAGACGGGTACCAGTAAGTGTGAAAGAGAAGGCCTACAAGAGGATAGTGAGACCAGCTATGTTATATGGGCTGGAGACGGTGGCATTGACAAAAAGGCAAAAGTCAGAGCTGGATGTGGCAGAGTTAAAGATGTTAAGATTTGCACTGGGTGTGACTAGGATGGACAGGATTAGGAATCAGTATATTAGAGGGTCAGCTCAGGTTGGACAGTTTGGAGACAAAGCAAGAGAGGCGAGATTGCGTTGATTTGGACATGTGCTGAGGATGGATGATGGGTATATTGGTAAAAGGATCCTAAGGATGGAGCTGCCAGGTAAGAGGAAAAGAGGAAGGCCTAAGATAAGGTTTATGGATGTGGTGAGGGAGGACACGCAGGCGGTTGGTGTGAAAGAGCATGTTGTAGAGGACAGGAAGAAATGGAAACAGATGATTCACTGTGGCGACGGTGACCCCTAATGGGAACAGCTGAAAGAAGATTATGATGACTGTGGAATGCCTATAGTAAAAGGTGTAGTGTAAAAACCATGCAATATGCATACAGTGCAGATGGCTTAGTGGTAAGCCCCATGACTATGGTGTGCATGGTCCAGGGTTTAAGACCTGTGATGTTTTAAGCAGTTGTAAGCATGTTTAAAAGAGTTTGTGTGACATTAAAGCAGCAGTAAAACACAGTTAAACGAAATTTAAAAACATATAACCTGTGCTTGCAAACATGGCCACACCTGCTAGCTACTCAGGATATATATATTTCAGTGAAGTAACATCTCACTATGTGCTTACATAACATTACAATCTCTGTTGACTTTACTCTCAGGCACACATGGGTTTATATGGGTGTTTCAAATGTTTATTATACTGAAGATTACTACCTAAATATGCAAGCTGTGTTTAAGGTATACTTTTTAACATGAAAAACATCTCTGACTTTATTGGGATTTGAACCACAAATGCACAGATACTATGCAAATGCTGTAACCATTACACTATTAACATTAACGTTGCTTCTGCCTATTTACTATTTAGATGATTTCTATGTGTAAGCTAGGATAAGCAAAGGGCGGAGGCACCCAAACCCACTGAGCTTCACTTACTCTTGAAATAAAAACATAACAAATGAAATGAGAGACTATTAATTAAATTCCTAACTACATTTGGCATAGCCCCTCACTGACACACTTCAAGAGAATCCTTGATGTGTGAATGGGTAACAGAATATACACCCCTGGGTTCATGTGTCTGAGAACGATACAGCCAGGGGGAGGGGGAGCACCTCCAGTTTTATAGCTGCAAGACCTGTTGGGAAAATTGAATGGTGTTGATTTTTCATGTTAACATGCTCTTTTTAGATCACTAAGTGCCCCTATCACCCTCCACCACCCCACTCATCAACAGCTTCTGGCAACTCTGCCTGGAATCACTTCATTGGCTATGCTTGACAGAGGCTCAGTTACTTCATCAATGGTGCAGAGAAAGCCAACACACTGTAGCTATGCTTCTAAATGCCCTTGGGCATATAGCCTACTACCTATCTGTGAACCTGTAAAGTGCAGGCCATCACAGAAATAATATGTGAATAAACAGAGCTTTCAGATCACAATTTACAGTGAGAAATCACCATGTTGTCAGAAAACAGTTAAGTACGGCAAGAAAATACAGAACACTGATACTTGCTCACTCCAAAAACCTATCTTGGAAGCTAGAAGACTTGTATCAGTTTAAGGCTTTCTATTGCTTACAAGTAGTTTACCTACAAGAAAGGTGAAACAAGCACAGATGGGAAACATGCATGCAGCAATACCATATCGGCTTGCATGTGACAGCCTTAGGCTTTCAAATACTGGCCAAGGCTCTTGGTGCCCCCATGGTGCCTTTTTTAGGCAAGGCTCAAAGGTGAATCCCACCTCCCTAAACAGCACAATAGCAAAATCAATGAGGGTTATGCTACTCAACGCCAGGAGTTGTAATCACAAAATACACACAAACACAGCACTGCTCAGTATGGACAATGTCAACATCTGTGCAGTAACTGAAACCAGTTTTAAGGCTTCTGAGAGCACACCAGCACTTCCGGACTGCAACCCATACCACACATTTTGGCCACAGTACATGAACTGACACAGACATGGAGGGAGTGTATCCATATTCATCGGGGATACACCTCCAGGTGAGTGGGGCAGCATGATACCTCTGAGATCATCCATGTGCAGCTATCATCAGCCACAACTGCAATGCAAACTGTGGCCTGCTACAGATCACCCTCCATGACCCAGGACCACCACTCCACCTACCTGGAGACAGTGGAAAAAATGACAGTCCTACCGAACACCCTGGTATTGGTCAATTTCAACTACCCTTCCATTAACTGAGAAACTTACTCGAGTAATCACTTCCAGGCCCAGTGCTTCCTGGAATTTATCACCTCAAATGCCCTGTATCAGATGGTAAACTCCCTAACCAGAGGTGGAAACATACTAGAAGTGGTAATCACCAACATGGGTGACAGGTGCACCACAGCAGAGGTAAATTGGTCACTGGTTAGATCTGACCATGAGCTATTCACTGATGATTTCCACACCCAACCATCTCCCACACCCAAGGAAACCACAGTGAAAACCTTTCCTACAGCTAACTTCACACTACTAAAGACAGAGGTGGGAGGTTTCACAGCCCCCACGCTAAGGGAAAACACTGCTCAAGATACAGAAAGATTTACAAATGCACTCTATAAGCACCTACAAGGAAGTATGGATCGTGCCATCACTGGTAAACCAAGACTCGCTCCTCCAAGACAAGGACACCAGTCTGGTGGACCCCTGCAATAAACAGGCTATACAACAGAAGTAGGACAGTAGTCCAGAAAAAATAGCAAATCCCAAGGACAGACATCCGTGACCAGTATTAGTAAGAAACTTAGGTCCCTCATGAAATCATCCGAGGCTAACTTCAACAGGGAATAGGCAAGGGTTCGAAAGATAACCACAAAGCCTTCTTTGGCTATGTCAAGGATCTAAGTGGTAACACACAGATTTGCACTGTGCCAGTGCAATATAGCACAGAATATACTGAACCTATGGATATCGCCAACATCCTTGAAGATACATTCATTGCAAACTTCACCCCTAACGAGCCCACAACAATACCTGGAAGGTACAGTATCCCAGACATCAGAGACACACAGGTGGAAATAACCCGTTCAAATGGCAAAACACACCATCAATGGAGGCAGATGGTGTCCAAGACTGCGTCTTGCAAACACTACAAGATGAACTAACCCTCCACCTAATTAAACTTTTCAACCTCAGCATCTGCACAGGCTACATGTCCATACAATGGTGCATAGCAATGGTTATTCCACTCCACCAAGGTGGAAACACAACTGACCATGGTAACTACCACCCCATAAGCCTCACTAGCCTGGTCTGCAAAGCTATGGAGCGCATCCTCATGGCAGTCATAAACAAAGACATTGGTAACCTCCAAACACTTGACCCAACCCAGGTCAGCTTGGATGAATGAATGCTCATTGATAGTTATATGCATCAACAGTTTTTCAAATGACATTTTTCACTACATTTTAAACTAGGATGTATCTTTAAATATTTAAATTTTTAAAATGATTCTAATTAATTAATTGGTGATAATTGATATATAATGGAGTTATTTTGATGTACTGACTGTCTGATGAAGTCAAGAAGTTGACGAAAACGCAAATTGTCTGTTTGTTTGTGGATTAAGGTGCTTACGTGTTTTATGATGTTGGCTACAAGCTTTGTTAACAGTGTTTCAACAATAAACATGCTTGGACTGGTTTCCTGGTGGCGAAGGGTCTCTTTTCGTGACTGCTTTTTGTAGTGGTTCTAGTTTGTTTGCAGATCCTGCTCTTTGTGTTATTCAGCTTGGATGAGTGCAGATCATGCCTACTGAACCTGATTGACGTCTTACAGACAGTCACCAAGGCCTTAGATGAGATGAGGGTGGTTCACACATATTATCTGGACCTCGCCAAGGCTTTTGACACCATTCCCCACTCAGGTATTATTGATAAACTCACCAGCCTGTACATAAACCCATACATCGCAGGATGGGTTGTCAACAGGCTTACACACAGAACCCACATGGTAAGACTAGCAGCCTCCAGGTCCAACTCTTAACCAGTCACAACTGGGGTCCCACAGGATTCAGTCCTGGGACCCCTACTGTTTGGCATATACTTCTCAGAGGTACAGGCAAACACAGGTGGACTACAGCAGACCATGTTTGGCAATGACTGCAAACTGGGAGCCATAACTGACAGCCCAGTTAACACAGACATCCTTCAAAGGGCCTCACAAAGACAGATACAGGGTATCAAAGTCATGGCCTCAAGCTAAGTGCCACAAACTGCATGGTCATTCATTTGGGAAAAACTAAACACCCACATATTAACATATAAGTGGCAGCCACCTTAATACAGACGAGGTAATTGGGGATCTGAGGACTAAGGTAGATAGTGTTCTCTCCTTTGACAATCATATCGCCAAACTAGTTGGGACATCCTTCTATGTAGGCCATCTGATTACTAAAGGGTTTACATTGAGGCATACTGAAGTTATAGTGCCCCTTTACTCGCCACTCATCAGTCCCATAATAGAGTATAATAACCCATTTGGGATGTACCTCAGAAGACACTTCCGACAGCTGGAAGGACCATGAACGTACCTTGCCTAGAGGATTACTGACCTCAAATATATGTCCTATGCAGCCAGACTGAACAAACCCCTGCTTTACTCAGTGGCATCTCATTTACTCAGAGATGATCTCTGCTGGCCTACAAAGCCATGTTCAACTCAGGCTTAATGGATATGCACCACCTATGGGAATCCATGTCACAGTGAGCCACATGCTGTAGTGAGCTAAACCTTGCCACATCAATAACTAGAACATGCTGGAAGGACAGATTCCTGACACAGAAACTCCCCATGCTTTGGAACAACATCCCTAATTACATTATACAGAGCCCCTCACTAACACTCTTCAAGAGAAACGTTGAAGAGTGGATGGGGAACAGTAGATACACCCCAGGGATCCTGCTATTGGCTTTGATCCACAGAGGTACAGTTAATTAATCAATGGGGTGGCAAAAGCTGACACATTTTGGCTAGGCTTATGAGTGCCCTCAGGCAGTTAGACAAGTACCTGCCTATGAACCTATGAACCAATACATACAGTATCAGCACATGCTGATAGCTTAATTTACTGTTCAGGTGTTGACTTACCTTGTGCCAATAGCAGTTGTGTGTGCAATAGTTGAAGGCTGCCTATGTTGGATGCACACAGTAGACTGCCTATACATGACAATTTACACATAGTCTTGTGTGTGTGCTATCCATTTTTGCTGTGTGTGCAGGTGGAGAAAGGTGTCAGTCCCCAGGTACCTACACTGTCAGTGTGTGTGCTATATATTCCTTCCTTGCCAAGGCATGGGCATACTGGGCACACCTCCATCTGCCTACTGGGGCTGGCTCAGGATGTTTGTAGTCTAAGCACCTCTGTGCCTGTGGGGCCCTTGGCAATGGTGGTGGGCTGTGAGGGCCTTCACCATTCTGTCCCTGCTGCAGCTGTTTCCACAGGATCATATTGTGCAGCATGGCACATACTATGAAGATGTGGGCACATGTGCCTGACGAGTACTGTAAGGCTCTACTGGATATTTCCAAGCAATGGAACTGTGATTTAAGCATCCCAAACACACGCTCTATGATGATTCTGGTTTGTGCATGTGCCTCATTATGGCGTTTTTGCAATGGGTGTGTGTGCATTTCTGATGAGAGTCATCATCCATGGTTCCAGTGCATAGACAGCATCCCCCACCAGGTGGTCATATGTGACGACCCCCCCTGGCAAATACCTGATATAGCTGTGAAGCATGCCAGATGTGGGAGTCGTGATAGCTTCCAGGGCTGCCAGCACACACATCCATGATAATGCCCTGGAAATTGCACATGACCTGGCAGTTGATGGGGGGTATCCCTTGTGGTTTATGGAGTGCCTACCCTGCTCACCGGGTGGTGACTTAATGTGTATGTGCATGCAGTCTATTGCACCCAGTACCTCCGGGAATTCTGACACATGGTGGAAGAGGAGCATATTGCTGGCCAACTCTTCCTGTGTTCGGGGGAAGTATATGTGCTCATTGGCATGTGGTAACATGGCATCCAGGAACTGGTGAAGTACCCTGGATGCTGATGCCTGTGAGATCCCCATGATATCCCCAGTTGGCCTTTAAAAGGTGCCTGTTTCTAGTATTCTAAGGTTTACACATACCTTCATATCCACTGGGATTGGTTCCACTCTGTTTGTTCTGGATCTCAGGCATGGCTGTCACAGCTCCACAAGTTTCTGTAGGGTGTCCCTGTCTACCCTGTAATGCTCTACTATCTCCAGATCATGTAGCCCCTGGTAGGTTACCCTGGGTCTGAACACTCTTCTCCTCCTTTGGTGCCTGAGGTGGTTGTCAGCATCATCCTCCACACCAACTTCAGTCTCCACCACATGCTGGTGGATCAAAGCTATGGCAGTCCCTAAAATGTACATATAAAAAGGTCCCCATCTGTATACACCAATGGTGCAAAGTGTATGGGAGTACACAAGTGTGTATGAAGTGCTTTCACACTTTATACTATTGTGCTATGAATGCTGCTGATGTCATTGGCTGTATATGAGCAATTCCAGCTGCAGGGTTTCTTAATTATGGGTTTTTCAGTGAGTATTGCAAGTGTGGAGCCTGTAGTGTGGAGTTATGCTTACCTGCCTTGATTAATCTGTTGCCTTTTAATTCACTTTTAAACCTGGATCCCCTCCCATTGTCAGACATGCATCCACCTGTTAACTTTCTTGTTTTGTACTTTCCCTATCCAGTCATGTGTTGCAAAATGTGTTTTGTAGCTGATATAATGCAATTCTGCTTTGTTCAGCTGAGACACTTTACTGTTTTCTTTGTAGTATAGCCCCTCCCCTTTCCTGTTCTGCAGGTAGCTGCTTGCAGCCTTGTTAGCTGTTGTCAATGGCCTACTGTAGGTTCCTAGGTGTTAATTAGTCATTTCTACTCCAATTTCCCTGATACAGCATTTCCTTATTTTTTTCCTATATCCTTCCTATTTCATCTCCAGTGCGCGCCACGCAAACCCATTTACCAAGTATAAGTGCGTTATAATCTCTGTTCACATGCATACTCTGTTACCTTGTGTGCTCTCAGCTAAGCAAAGCTAAAACCAGCTCAACACACCTCTTTCCTGCAGCTTTACTTAGCTGCGGGCAAACTGGATTAGCAATGCTCAAATGTGCTTACAGCAAAGGTGGCACACCCCTCTCTTGATGTCATCTTTATCTCATGGGCACACCTCGGTGTTATAATGCTACACTGTCAGGTGCATCCTTACACCAGTGGGGAATCTGTGATTCACTATAACTACTCTCATTTGCATGGAATTGCCTACTAATTCCAAGATACAGCACATAACACTGACACAGCCCTTTAGCAATCCTTGCACCATGGTGTGGTGTAACATGCCTGCCATTGACTATTATAGGGAAATCATGATATGCGTTACATTGCAGTTTTATTCTATATTTTTCTATTTTCCTTGCAATTCCTTTTGCACGCTGCTGCCCTATGCTTAAACTTTGTGATAGTGTGAAACAAAATTAAATGTTATTTTTATATTTTGTACATTTTTTTTATGCCAATGGCTATATATTGCCATTGCATATATTAACAATATAATACATGTGTTTGGTCAGCTGTCATGGCTTCCATTTTATTTTTGCAAAAATGTAAACTGTTTTATACAGTTTACATTTCTGCATGCTTACACTATGCCTGCACCACTTCCTGGATCGCTAAATACCTTCATTTGCATGCTACACTGCTGCAAATAGAGTAATTAGCATACAGGTGCCAGGAGCTGTGCGGGCGTAGCATACACCTTTAGTGCACTTGTAAACAGCTCGTACCTGGATTGCTCGCCGGCCATATTTGGTGCTGGAATGCCAACGCTATGCCTGCACCTGGCACAAGCTTCATGAATCCTGGGGTTTATCTACTTCTTACTGCTAGTATACTTCTGGCTGTTACTTTAACCTTCCCCAATATTTTTTGTCTGAGTAGAAGCTTGGTTTGCAAAGCTGTAAGACTGGATTAGCAAAACTGTTTTATCATTTACTGCTGATTGTGTTCTTTAACCTACTGTGCTAATTCTCTTCTGGTATATATCAAATACTATTTTTATTCTCTTTTTTTTTTCTTTTTTCTGTTTACATCCTTACTGCATTCATGTGTCACTCTACTATATCACTTATATTTTTCTCTTTTTCTTTTCTCATTTTAGCCCTCTTTATCACCACTGGCAGGTCGAGTCACAGAAAATAACTCCCTCTCCTGCTCATTAGACTGCTGCACCCTTCTACTACTCTTTCAGGATCCCTACATTGAAAAGAGCTAAATAATGCTTGGCTAAGGATTCTCACCAAACTGTGATAACATGCTTTAACGCTCTATACTCTGTAGATATATATATATATATATATATATATATATATATATATATATATATATATATATATTTATTTATTTATTTTTAGCGTGCACATTGCCTTGTACAAGATAGTAATTGCGTTCTCACCACCCTCTTTATAAATATCTTAAAAAAAAAATTCTGCATCCATTACTTGACAAGGGACACTTGATTTCACTCACAGCTCAAAATCTCCTATCTGGTACAAAACCTTACTCCTATCTCTCCCCTCCTTCCTCCCTTTCTAACCCATCTGTCCAGCATCTCCTACACCTTTCACATGTCCAGTCCTCTAGCCATGTCTTACTTTTTCTAAACTCTTTCCTCCCCTCATCCATAATATATGCTAAAGCTTTACCTGGCTTCTTACCATTAGTATGTTGAACTCCACCCTCACTGATTGTCTTCTCTCCTTTTTTTTGCATTCTAAATGGTTGGGCCTGCTCCGTTCAGCTCTCACTCCACTCTACTACCCTACCCCAACTCCCACCCAACCCCACATACTCTACATGTATACTCTATCAATCATATCCTCTCACACTCACTCCAACCCTTCCCATCCAATGTAGCCAGTTGACACATGCTTCCTTTCTTCTCCATAACACCCCCTTGCTTGTCTCCTCCCTCCCCTCTACACTATACTGTCACTCCATAAACATGCACACACTTTACTTTTTTCTCTTTCTTTCATATACTTACATCATCACCTTTCATCACCACCCCTCTTATTCACTCTGGCAACCTTCCTGATTTTCACTGACTCTTTCTAATACCTGCCAGTCTAGTTTTCCTATACTTCTCTGTCATCCCGTAGACCTTCTCTCCCTCCCCCATTAACATGTTTTTCATCTATGTCTATACTCCTTTCCTCTTTCTATTATTTCTCCTTACCTGCTATAAAACAGAAATCTGCAACATTAATGTAGCACCTACTCTTACTCACCCACTGGCCAACAGGGACAAACCCTACCCTGTCTTAATAACTCCTCATCTATTTAACCCATCACACCTTCTCATTCACAGACACAGACTACTTGACCAACACCCCCATCCTCTCAAAACCAGGCTTATATACCTTACCAATAACTGCAAGATTCCTATACTGCATAGTACACCCTAGAAAATATACTTATGTGGAGATATTTGCCCTAGCCCTGGCCCCATCACCTCTCCCCTAAATGGCACTTTCTCCACACCACCAACTAACACATATTCTAAAGTATCAATGAAAAGCTTAACTATCTTCTCAATGAACATTCATAGTCTTTTCAACAAAGTCAGTGAATTTCACTCATTAATTGCTCATTATTTACCTAACATAGTAATTCTTATTGAAACTTGGCTGAAACCTCACATCACTGATACTGAACTCTCCCTCCAGGATATATCTTCTGCACTGGTAGGTTGCATAAAAAAGCTGATGAAGTAGCAATATTATACTTAAATCATCTTAACCTTTCTCCACTGTCTATTTCTCTCCCTAACTTTCACCCTGCTGAGCTCATACTATCCAACTACAAACTAAACAGCCACACAAAGCTTTGTAGTGCAGGCATTTATATCCCTCCAGGGAATAATATACCCATCCTAGAAAATGTTCTCTCCTGGTTCTCAGACCATATTTTAAATTAATCAATAATTCTAGGAGATGTCAATATAGACTGACAAACCCTGACCACTGACTCCCCTATCTCATGTGTTAATCTTCGTGGCTTCACTCAACACTTTTACCTGCCACAACAAATCCACTAGTACTAGCTCCATCCTAGATTGGATTCCAGTGTCCAACCCTAACTTTTATTATGGCTCTGAAATACTCCCTGATTCTTTAAGTGACCACCACCTAACCTGTGTTTAAAGGCTATCTCTTCATCATATAAGACAATACAAATAAAAATGTGACAGTCTTACCAGCTTTACCTCTGATGTATTTAACAACACACTCACCTCCATAAATTGGTCTTTTCTCCCTAACCTACCACTTGATGATGCTGTTCTGAAATTTAACCAGATTTTTCTGGATATTCTAAGTTCCCTAGCTCCCCTAAGGCAAATTAGAGGGAAATTTCACCATGCACTTTGGCTTACTCATTCCACCTGAGCTCTAATGTAGAAAAGGGATAGTGCATGGAAAAATGTTTAAGATTCAGTTCCCCCAATCACCTGTAAACCTATAGACAAGTTCAAAACATCACCAAAAATCAAATCAATGAAAAAAAAAACTTTTATAAAAAACACAGATTAACCATCAAAATAATCCTAAAAAAAATCTGGAACACTATCAACAAGAGTCTTAACCCTAGCTCCCCAAGCATACCAAACCCACACCCAAATAATTCTCCCTTTGAAACTGCCACCAACTTCATCTCATACTTTATTAACTCTATAACCAATCATGCCCAAAATGCTCACAAACTTGACCCTATGCTTCCTTTCTGTTAAACCTGTCCCTTCCACCTATATTAAATCTTTACTGGCCAAACTAAAGCCCTGTTCTCCCTCAGCAGACAACCTACCACCATTCTTCCTTAAACCTGGAGATGATTCAATAACTTACCCAATCTCCATCCTTATAAACAGATCTATTCAAGAATACACAGTACCTACTGTCGGGAAAAAATTTTTACTATTCCATTAGACAAAGGAGGGTTCTGCAATGAACTCTCAAACTATAGACTATAGCTATTCTGTTCCCCCTATCAAAAATGCTCGAAAAATGCATATATAAGCAACTTCTTGAAAATCTTCTAAAAGAGAATCTACTCTGTCCAACCCAACATGGTTTCCATCCTAACCGCAGCACAAACCCTGCCATAATCTCTTTTACCCGTACTATCATAAAAGCCAGAGAAAATAATAACCTGGTATCTTGCCTATTTTGGGACCTCTCCAATGCCTTTGAATCAGTCTCTCATCCAACCTCCTCTCCAAACTGTCTACTCTTGGTTTCTCTAACTCTACTCTTAACTGATTCGCTAGCTACCTTAATAATTGACAGCAGTCCATCAAGTGGCTGTCTTCCTTCTTGCAAGTTCCTCCCTGTCAAAACTGGAGTGCCACAAAGATCCATTCTTGGACCAATATTATTTAAAATCTTCACCAACTGTCTTCACTCATCCTGCTCCCAATCTTCACTTATACAATACCCTGATGACTCCACTATCATCTGCTCATCATACAACCCTCTACACCAGCAAACCATTACCCAAGAATACTTTAACTACACTGAAAGGTGGCTCATTGACAATCAACTTGTGTTTAACCATAAAAAACAAAACTTCTTCTATTTCTCCTGAAATCTCTCTCCCAGCTTAAATCTTCCTTCACTATTACATCTCTTGATATCACCTCAATAGAAGTAGTGAGTCATACCAACTCTTGGGTGTAATTCTATTTCTCCTGAAATCTCTATCCCAGCTTACATCTTCCTTCACTATTACATCTCTTGATATCACCTCAATAGAAGTAGTGAGTCATACCAACTCTTGGGTGTAACTACTGATGATCAACTCAAATTCAATCTACACATTCAAAACTGCATAAAAAAAAAAAACACAAAAAAAAAAAACACCAAAAGCTTGGTATGTTTTACAGATTAAAAACATTCCTTACCAATAACTCCTGACTGTCCCTGCTAAAGCCTGTCTCCTTCCCAATCTACTGTATGCCTCCCCTCTCTTAACCAGCTTACAATCCACCCTAAAAACTAAATTGGAGCTCTGCTGCAACAAAACTGCCAGATAAGACACAAGTCAACCCTGCCACTCACACCACTGCTTATCTCTAAAACACTTAAACTGGCTTGAGCTGCCTCACCAGCTCCTCCACTCAAAACTACTCCTTACTCACTCCATCATTAGCAAACTTTCTTCCTGCCCAGCCATCTCATCCCTCATCACTTATTACACTCCCAGCCATTCTCTTCAGAGCTCTGACCAGCTTCTGTTGGAAATCTATAAGCCTAATAGAACAATGGGCCTCGGCCCTTACAGCTATACAGTTGTCTTGGCCTGGAATAAAATTCCTGCAACCATCAGAGCAAAACCAAACAATCTTAATTTTAAGAAAGCATTAAAAGAAAGACTCTTGAACTCATGGCTCTGCTCCTGCCTTAATCCTGCCTAACCATCCATCAACATCTTTCTTTCTTCAATCTCCCACCTTGTACACTGTTCTACAGTCCTCCTTCATACCTTAGCCTTCTACTTTTTCCCCACTTTCTGCCGTACTTCTTTACCTTATCTTCTAACTCATGTGTATATCTCTGCATAATTATTTTGCTTATATGACTTTTGCTTCTATATACATTATGTCTAGCCATTGTTTGTATTTTTATCCAACTCTCACACATAATAACTCATCTTCAATTGTCTTTATTCTCATAACTACTTCCTAGTTTGGAGCTTTTCTCCCTGGGCCTCTGCTGAAAAAGGGCATCTGCCCATTTGGACTTATCGTGGTTAACAAATGTCAAAATAAAATAAAATAACATAAAATGCTTTTTCTAATATTTCCATGCCATACTTAAATATTTCCACATTTTACAATTCTTCATCATGACTTTATTTAACAACAAATGATCCTTTGTTCTATATGACTTTCTTTTTTCTAACCAATCATCATTTTTTTAACCAATAGGAAACAGCAGGTGAAACTGGGGAAATTTACATCTAGCTATTGCACGATCAGTACAGGTGCCCCCCAGGGATGTGTACTCTCCCCACTGCTATTCTCCCTCTACACTAATGACTGCACCTCTAAGGACCCCTCTGTCAAGCTTATTAAATAGGCAGATGATACAACTATCATCAGGTTCATCAGGAATGGTGATGTCTGCATACAGACAGGAGGTTGAGCAGCTGGCCCTTTGGCGTAGTCAGAATAACCTGGA
Source organism: Protopterus annectens (assembly GCF_019279795.1). Classification (NCBI taxonomy): domain Eukaryota; kingdom Metazoa; phylum Chordata; order Ceratodontiformes; family Protopteridae; genus Protopterus; species Protopterus annectens. The sequence goes on from NC_056733.1 coordinate 1,375,150,738, forward strand.
ACTGAACACTCTGAAAACTGTGGAGATGACAGTGAATTTTAGGAGTGGTACTATAATATTATCCCCCTTTTTATATTTAATACTGCTGTGTTAGTTGTGGAATCCTTGTCCTGTCTACAATCTGTGTGACTTTATAGCTGAACAGGTCCCTTAGGCTGCCTACAGTTTGCCTGTCTAAAACATATCCCTTTCTAACAAAAGACAGTGAAAATTAAAGGTAAAAACAACAAAATAAAATCAAAGTAAATCTTGTCTACATGATATCCCTTCCTTCCCATAAACAATGAAAAACAGTGGTAAGAAAAAAATATATAGTTTCAAATAAAACTTTCTATACCAGTCATACATCACAAGCCAAAACAGGATTGTTTAGATAAGCTCTGGATGAACTGTTTGATACACAAACAATGACTGTATGTTTGTCTGTACTGTATGGTATATGGTAACATGGTGGTATGTGCAGTAGGTCTCTAACATTTTTGAGTCTGCATCAAGTTACTTGCAGTTTTCCTAACTAATTTTATATATATATATATATATATATATATATATATATATATATATATATATATATATATGTTTGTGTGTATATGTAATATGTATATATAAATATATAATATACATATATGTACACATACACACACACACACACACACACACACACACACATATTTATTTGTATAAGTGTGTGTGTATGTATATATATATATATATATATATATATATATATATATATATATATATATATATATATATATATATATATATATATATATATATATATAAAATATACTTTTAAATACCAAAGACCACAATAGTGAGGCGGAAAAGCCAAAACTGCATTATCCTGATACTTCACAACACTGACACCAGAAACATCAAAAAACAACAAGTATGGCTAAATGTCCTACCTTCCACCATAAAAAACTGCAACAGCAAATAAAAGCAAATGACAATCTACTACTTTATATTTCCAGAGAAGGAAAGCCCCTCTGCAGCCCCCCACATCACCTGCTAATTAAATATATGAACTCTGAGATCACACTACACCAAAGGAAATGGCTGTGCGGCTACATGTCTAAAGTACAGCAGAATCTCTGTAATCTTCTTTAAGCAAGACTTGCTTACCTTTCCCATACACTTCCCAGAGTTTGCAACCTAACACCAGTCATTTTCTTTGTTTCAGTACAACATACAGTGTCTTAAAGACATAATACCTCTTAAAACATTTACAGCACTATTTTCATAGCCGTTTCATTATTTCAACATTCGGGATTGTAAACATTCAGCATAATGCAGTTTTGGCATTTTCGTCTTGGTATTGTGCTCTTTTGTATTTTGGAATTTCAGTGTTTAAAAGTAGATACACACACACACACACACACACACACACACACACACACACACACACACACACACACACACACACATATATTGTGTGTGTGTGTGTGTGTGTGTGTGTGTGTAAAGCCAGCTAGTGCTCAACAAGAAAAAAATATTACTACTGCCATGCCAGTTTTATTGTAATAAGATACTTTGAATGACTTACCTGCATTTACTTTGTGCAAATATTATTTTTTTTTCAGTCTGTAGTCAGCACTTCTGCTGCAAAAGAAATTAGGCCAAGTTGTATATTTACTTTCTGAAATTTTGACACAAACATTCCAGAAATCACACAGAAACTGAAGGGCCTCTGCAGCCTTTGTGAGGAAAAACAGCAGTTTAACGTACTGATGTTTTTTTCTCAAGGATATATAATAAAGTAAGGAATGGATAAATTAATTCCATAAAGACATTCCACGGGATTTAATAAACTGTTTGTAGGCACCGAGTAGAGCCTACATGGAATGTATGCATGGTTCCCCTTAGGCAGCATGCCATGCATATTAATGATGGCTCACTGCAGAGGCAGAGGATAGGAACAGGGATACTGAATCAGTGTAGGGAGATGTGTAGAGGTTACCTGTCATTGTGGCTGCCTGGTCAGATGTTATATACAGGGTGAGGCTCCCTGTAATGCATCCTGCCACTGTTGAAATGCTGTGAACTGTGTTAAATGCGTAATATTTAAGTTTTGTGGGGGGGGGGTATTTTTTTTTCTGCATGTTTGTGTGGTGCAGCATGGAGTGCAGCAATGCCAAGCTGTGCTCACATATAGACAACTGATACCTGCCTCACATCTAACAATAGAAACTGGATGTAATTAATTGCCAAACATACTGTCAGATTTTTATATTTATTTCTTTTGAAATGCCATCTGTGTGGCAATGCATGGTGTGTCGCAAAGCCGAGCGATACTTATACATATATAGCCGAAACCTGCCAAACATCTAAAAGTAGAAGCTGGATGTAACTAATTTTTTTATTTATGTGTGTGTTTAAGCATGTTTGCTTGGTAGGGTGCAGTGCTCAGCAATGCTAAGAGGTAGCCTAGTACTATATGTGAAGGTATACTAGTTTTCATAATATCCAAGTAGCTAAATGGGTAGAGTTACAACCTTATGTATAGTAGGTCCTGGCTTTGAGTCCATAGCAGGTAGAACATATCTGTAATTTGATATACTACTTTTGCTTAATTTAATAAACACATTTTGAAATATGCCACTACTGCGCTCTTCTAAGCACTGCTGAACCATGCTAAGCACTACATAAAAATGCTAACAGCTAGCAATGTTTGCTCGGTGCTAAGCTTCACTAAAACCATGGTAGTGCAAGTTTTCACTCTGGTCAGCTCTGCTTAACTAGTTTGTGTGATGCTAAGCAAAGCTGCGCTTTTTTGAATGTTGCTCAATGATGTGTAAGGGATGGGAAAACAGCCTATATTAAGCACAATAGGGGAGAATTCTATCACATTCACTGGAGTTCAATCGACTGTTGATATGGCAGGTGAAGGTGCACACTTTTCAGTGCAGAAGTGTGTGTTCAGGAGTCCAGGGTCATGGTTGGGCTTCTGGTAAAGAACTATGAACCCAGGCTAATGCAGGGAGGTTTCCAGGGCTTGAGGTGTAAGGCAGAGTCCTGAAGCCAGTTGTCCAGGAAACTCATACTACTGGTATGCCCTGCACAGGTGAGAACTGTCATCATCATCATTATGATGATCTTAAAAGAAGAAAGAGGTGAACCTTGGACACCTGTGTCCAAGAAGCAAGAGATGCGAATGCCCCAAAAATATGCAAGTATGTTTTCCACTGTCTCACCAAAATGCAAGCTGAAAGTCTGCAAAATTGATATGCCTAATGGTGTGCTTCTCTCCCAACAGCTGCAGCTGAGAGGGCTTGCAATTTTGAGTCCTATGCCAGACGTCTGGCCAGGTTGCACCATGAGTGTGGTAAGTATGGATTTATTATGCTAACTGTACTGCAATAAACAAGAAAGAGTAAAGCATTTACTGCAATAAAGTATACACAAGAGAAACTGTAATGCAATAAATGGGCACGTACAACTGTAGTGCAATAAATGAGCAATTGGAGTTGTAGTGTAATGAATGAATAATAACAACTGTAGTTCAATAAATAATACCAATAACAGTAAGCAAAATGGTGTACAGCCGGATTGTGTTGTCATAACCATTGCAGTAGAGCTGTATGCATTGATTGTCTATGGTAAGGTTGTTGCAGTCAAGTGTAACACTGTAATAGCTATAGAATGCAAAACTAATGGCCTGCAAACTGTATTGCTTAACTCATAGTACTGTCCAAGGCTATCTCCAGGCCAGTATTGATCACGTAATGCTCTCTGTTCCTCCTACTCCAGGTAATAAAGGTATATGGGTAGGGTAGCCCACTCCATGGGGAGATATTGTATGTGGACTTCACAGTAATTTATCCGCAAATAAAAATCTGTTTTAATATATGCAGTACAGTTGTATTCCATGCATTTGTGTTCTACTGTTACTGCTGTCAATTTTAACACTGTAATAGTTCTAGAATGCAAAAACAATGTCCTGTAACTTGTATTGCTCAACTCATAGCATGGTTCAAGGTTATCTCCAGACCAGTATCAGTCAAGTAATGCTCACATTTTCTCCCTCCCCAGGAGCAAAAGGTACAGTATATGGGTGAGGTAGCCCATGTTATTTGCAGATAATGTGTGTGGACGTCACAGAAATTAAAAATCGAAACCAATAAAGTGTTCATCAGCATTGCTGATTCCTAAATAAATCAGTACAAAGTCGCTGCAGTCAATTATTACATTATTTGCAGATGTCACCTGCAGTCGCAGCTATTGGGTTCTATTCCCATGCCTGCCAACTAAGCCATGATGGACGTCTAGTTTATGTACTGTACACAAACATACCTCTCTAGTGTCATGACTTCTCATACTGTAATTAAAACTGTGTAATCTGTCTGCCACAGGATTACCAGAGAAAGACTATGTGGAATGCACTGTGTTACCAAATCTCCTTGCAGAACATCTTGGTAGCTATAGAACTCCATATATTGTGAAACCATTCTGCGTAGTAGTGTACCTGCATTTGTCATTGCTTGGCCCATACTGACCCATGCTAACAACATGAGAGGTATGTACGTGCTACATGAGCTATAGGAGAACTGTAGTCACTATACCAAAAACTGACACTACAAACATGTAGAGTATATATTATCAGTGTTTTCAGTGATAGAATCTGCAGTGTCACTAATGGAATGTTTTTCTCTCTCTCCCCACCTCTTATCTTTGATTATTTATTATTGTTATGTATTATTATGATTTAATATTGACATAATTTGTTGAACTAACCATATTTTGGAAAATGTGGTTGTATATTGTTGTGTGTTATTATGATTCAATATTAACATATTTTGTTAAACTAACTGCTTCATTGGCCATATGCTTTTATTCTTACTAGCATGCAGTTGCATTATTGACTGTTATGTTGTTTAATGTTGTGTTACACATAATATACATGAATATGTATTTGGATTAATTAATATGATGTTCCATTCTGTTAATACTAACAATGGTTTAATTATTACCGTTATAAGTGTAACATATTGCTATACCATATTTACAACAGCACGTCAAGGTGATCCCCCTATCTTGCTTCAACCGGTTGTGGCACCAGGTCCAGCATGCCTGGGACCCAGACCAGTGGTGCCCCCTCTGCTGCCCTTGCACTACTTGTGTCATCAGATAGTACCGCCTCATGAGACGGGGATGGGCCCCCCCTCTGGAAGCGGTGGCAGAGGGGCTGTTGTCACCTGGGCTGAGCTGCCAGTCTTGGTGTGCAGGACAGTCTGTCATGGGTATGACCACCACCTGTGCAGGATTGAAGGCATGCTGACTGACCTGGTGGGGCAGCCTCACCCTGTTCCCCAGTCTCCACCACTGCCACACTCAGAGTAGTGAAGGAGCTGTGCCAACAGTCCCATGGATGGCGATATGAGTCATGCTTCTGCTGTCTGGAGGCACCTGGGACTTGGAATCCACAACACCCTCCTTATCCAAGGTGGTCACCCCCTCATGTGTGACACACTGCCCGTCTGCTATCTTGTTTGTCTTGTCTGTCTACAAATGCCTCCTCACCTACCCAACTTAACTCTCCCACATGTCCCTTCCCCAACATTTCACTCACACCTTAAAAAATGGGCATCTGTCCCAAAAAAGTATCGCCCCATACATAGCTCTCTCCATTGCACCCATGTGTCTAGTGGACACACGTAATTTGCTCTAATTGGCTTGACGACACAGTTATGTTGTTCTCACTCCTCTCTCTTGGGGAGAGAGTTCAAATCCATGTACAATTTCTGTCTAAGTGCACAGTTGTTGCTGTACAAGAAATGGATAGCTATGATTCTTTCCTACACCCTTCCTGCACATCCCTACCTGCCTTCCAGTATTTTTCCACTTCTTGCACCCCATTTCACCACTTTCCTATCTGCCCATTATTCTTTTCTTTATTTTCTTTTAGCAAGATGCTGCATGGCATGCCTCATTGTGCAGCTTCACTAAGCTCAGCTAAATAGAGCAATATTGATATTAGGGTTTCTATAACGTTCTCGAACTTTTAAAAGTTTGAACATCATATGGTCGACACCATATGATCGAACTTTTAAAAGTTCAAACGTTTCAACAGAGATCCCTGTACAGTGCGGCAATGGATGTTTTACATTGTCTGCACTGTAGTGCGATATCGGAGTTGGTATATTTAAAGAGCAGGGGGTGTAAGGGGTGCAGGGGTACTTGCCCTCTGCTTAAGCTCTCAGGTAGGTTTTTTCTGTTTTTTTTTATTTGATTTTTGAACTTTTAAGAGTTCCTACATATGGTCTTAACCATATGGCGTTCGAACTTTTAAAAGTTTGCTTATCTGATGTAGAGACGATTATATGTGTCTTTAAAATTCTAATACACATTTACAAAATAGACACCTGTCCCATGTTTCAGACCCAAGACAATCACACTTGCAGACCACTGCATTAACCTGCCATGCCACACCACAACTCTTACTTAAAACAGGTTCTTTAAAAAGCATAGAAATTGCCACTTGCAGTCATTAAGTGCATTTCAGTGGAGCTGCATGCCGTACAAACCTCAATAAAAAGTAATGGAAAAAATGGGAATGTACCTGGGACTCTGGTGCAATAGGACACCACTAGACAGCCAAATATATAATAATGAATGTAAGTGAGGCCTGTGATAGCAGGTAAATGTGCCCTTTTATCAGCAACATGTAAAAAGACGCCTGCTAAGGCATTAATGGCAAAATACATGTGCAACTGGGACCCTGGTGCAGAAATACATCCATATAAAGCCTTGTACATACTGATGGTTATAGAACATGATTGTTACAGCCTGTATGTGTGCATATATATCTTGCAAATACACCTGCTTTAGTAGTGACTCAGTAGCTCAGTAGCTCAGTCTATTAAATGTCTCATAAACAGTACATTTTGCCACACACAATCCTGGGTTCAAATCCAGTGATGTGTAGCACTGACTTTTCAGTATTGTGAAACCAACAATTAATGACTGAGTCATACGCTCTTTATCCACACAATGCATTTCAAATGAATTGACTGCTTTTAACTGATGGAAGTCACAGGTCTGCAGGTAGGAACACACTTCATGTCTCTGAAGCAAAACTATATGGGCATAAATTGTCACGTCATGCAGTAATATACATTCACAGAGAATGTCAACTCAAGTACTGCGAATGAGGGCCACTAATATCAGAGTGCACTACATAATCCTTTCAGAGTCACAGTGCAGATTACCACAGCTGAACAACAAACATACACATTTGAAGTCCCTGCTTTTAAAAAGGACTGCCCTCATACATGCTGCAAATTACTACCAGACTGTAATACATAGCCTGGTAGTTGCCCAAATGGTGGGCATATTCATATAAATATATATATATATATATATATATATATATATATATATATATATATATATATATATATATATATATATATATATATATATATATATATATATATATATATATATATATATATATATATATATAAATATATATGTATATATATATATATATATATATATATATATACACCCCATCTTGCTCAAGCCCACACCAAACATGTTGCCTAGTACTATGTTACTGATGCATTGCCTAACATACTTACCTTAAACACATGCCTTAATTGGCATGTAGAGGGTACCCTCACTCTTGCCCTAGCAAGGCTGACACAGTTCATACATTTACTCTACGGCTTGTTGTCCTCCAAAGTGTTTACACTCTCTGCCTATGTCTATTATCTGCAGCAGTAGTTGCAGCCTGTAGCACACACATCTCTATGTGAAGGTGTCTGCTGCAGACCTACCCTCTGCGACAATGAAGTTTCGTCACCCCAGTCTTGTCCAGTACAACATATCTGAATGGGGCCCTAATCTATATGAAGGCCTTATACAGTATAGTCTACAGTGGTTGCATATCATTGGCTGATGATGGTGCAAATCAGCTGTGTTAGCTGAAATTAGCATTTCAGACCCACAGATTCATTTCGAGGCAATCATCTGATGATGGGAAGCATGTTTAAAGGCAAGCAGCTGGCTATATGTAACAATTCTGTATGAGATTTTCCTCACACAGAGCACACCTTTGTGACAACTATACTATCACCACATATCAACAGAGGAGTACTGTACTCCATCAGGTATGTAACTGTTTTTATGTACAACAGGTTGCAGATGTGTGAATACACTTATGGGGAATGGTGATTATAGCATTAATCCTCTCTTAGACCTGTGATAATGACATGTTATTGATCTCCTTCTGTCTTACACCTACACAGGATGTGCACAACATCAAAGGTGCATTGCCTTCTGTCATTGTGGCACACTGGTCTCATTGGACTGTCCTTTTATAGTAGTTGTAATAGCACACTGCTTTTTGTATGATAATGTTTGTATGACATATTATTGACGGGTTGCCCGTAGGGGACACACCATAGTAGACTTGAGTATTGGGTGTATGATAATACAGCAGTAGTTGTCATGGCACACATGGAAATACCTCACTATTGCTACTATCTCAGTTGATGTCTGATGAAGCGTTGGGTGTCAACGCAAAAGCGCTAACTTTTATCACTTGCTGCAGCTCCTGTTCGTTTGCAATAAATGAAGTTTCATTTAAACAGGTTGTTACTTGGAGTTATTTGCTGACAAGTTTGAATTCCAGCTGATGGTGCACTCTTTATTTTCTTTTTTATACTATCTCAGTTGTATCCATACACTTAGTTTGTTTGCACAATGTGGAGTATGACATGTGAGAGCAAGCAGTGGATAGTGCCAACCATTTTATCCTTGCTGTATCTGTACATAGTGTATGTCCATGTATGTGATCCTGTAATGTGTTCCCCTTTTGTTGTCTTTCAGGAATTATGTACCATAGATATCATGCACCCTTCTTGGATGCAGAGAATGAAATTATACTGGAAGTACTATTTATTTATTTTATTTTATGTATTTTACATTTGTTTACTGGGATGGTCCAACTGGATATATGTCCATTTTCAGCGAAGGCCCAGGGAGAAAAGCTCCAAGATAGTAGCTTACATTAGTAGCATTTACAAATTAACATTTTACATTCTTCAGTAAGGTTGCAAACATTTATAGAACATGGTTGACACAATTAGTATAGGCAACTAAGATTTTCACACAGGTTTTCACACAGATAAGGAATTTATCCCTTAACCAGCTCTAAGTATGCCACAAAGCAAAGTCATATACATTTTAGAGTCAAATGACAAGATTTAACTAGGCAAGGTATTGAACAGACTAAAGCAACATCATCACATCCTACTGTCCAAGGGGAAACAAAGAAGGGGACAGCAGGCTGCGTTGTGGGCAGACCTTGACTGTGATGTGAATGGCATGGGCCAGCAGGGCAGGACATATGAGCAGATTTGACACAACACAACTGACATGATAAATGCTGCACAATGAAGGGCAGCAGATGTAGCCAGGGATTATGCCATCACTGTTGGAGGGCCTGCAGCAGAACAACCACTCTCGGCCACTGAGGACTTCCTGGTGAACCTAGGCACATACAACTCACAGGCATCCATCCACCATACATCATGGAGGTAGGTGCCAGAGTTTCCACAGCTGAGGAGTGTGCAGGTAAGTGTACTGTGATCAGCATTGTAATAATGTAGCAGTCAGTATATTAGACTGTAGAAACTTTTAGATGGGTATCAGGTCTTTGCTCTTGAGGGGGGGGGGTTAACCTCAGTTATACTCACATACTCAGAATGTGACCAATAGAACAAGTAACACAGTAGCTATTGTAAATGTCAGATATATGGATGTATTACCTTATTGTGCTGCAACATGTGGTGGTACTGATATTACCCACCCTCAACTTTTCACACTTCTGTCAGGTATTGCCCAAGGCCGTGGTCCTGCTCCTGTTAAGCATGATACTGTTTTGTTAAGGAACATTTATATTCTAGTATGGTTAAGGGCCAGAACAATGCCCTATGTAAACATAATTTTGTGTGTAAACAGCGTAGAAATTTTTTATTTTCCATTCTGGAACAGGTACATAAGGATCTTAGATGGGGTAATATCAGGAGTGTATTTGAACAAAAAGAAACACTTTGGCAGTTACAGTTAAGAGCAGATAAGGCTCTTGGTTTAAATAAGGCAAATAATCTAAAATGTCTTTTAACAAGCAACAGGGTGAAGGTAAATAAATTAGGCAGTGAAAGGTGTATTTCCATATATTTGTTAAGATAGTTGCACTGGGGTTTTGTGTTGTTTTTTTCAAGTATAGTGTCATACTGATTAATTAAAAGGTAAATATTACTGGTCAAATTTCACTTGATTTACTTCAAGTGATTGTTTAAAGGTCTTGAGTTGAATTTGTATTTTGTTCCAAGGAAGTCTTTTGTGGACTAAAGCAGAGAAGAAATTTGTCTGACCACTAATGCAGTTGTGGGTCTTCATTATTATGAGTACTGGTGGATTTTAATGCAGGTATTAATGCACTGTTTTTTTTCTTTCTTATTGCAGGTGACTGGGGGGTTGGTGTCTGTCCCCTACACAACCTGATGTCAGTATCTCTTTGGACTCTGATGATGATGGTGGCCACAATGAGGCACAGGTGGAGGTGTCAGGGGCTGAATCTATCCCAGAAGTAGACATCCCTATTCTGCTCACATTGCCACCACACACAGTCTGTATGCCCACACATACACCATCCCTGGAGGCCACAGATATTGGACAGTCAGAGGGCAGGGACATTAAACAAGAAAGTGTGACAACTATGGCTCCAGTGATTGTAGACACTCGCTATAGCCAGAGAGCTGACAAGGTCCCACACAGGCAGATTGACAGGGTTGCTTGTAGGAGGTCTGCTGTCCATCCACCACCTGTTGCAGGTGTCAAATCACAGGTCACTCAGTGCATGTTTCAGGCCATCATGGAGGCACAGCCTCATTCAGAATGGAATACCAGATGTATGCTTGGAGTTATTGATGTAGCACAGCCTGACAACCCTGACTCTCTCCACTGCACTGGGGACACCCTGGATTAGTTCACTGATGCAGTGGACAGAAGGTGGACTGAGACAATATCTGTCTTGGACTGCACATTGTCTGTGCTGGAACATGTGGTTGGAGTTGAGCATCGGACCCATACACGTAGGTCAGCAACCCCATCTGACGAGAGTCACACATGGCCGTGCACAATTACACTCCCATAATGGCAGTACATCCAGAGCTATAGAGGGGAGTGTGCTGTCCACATCATGACATGGCAGAGTCCCATGTTTAGGGTCAGAGATGGTGAACTATCAACTCTATCATGTATGGTCCAAAGCTGTCTAACATGCACACGTGTAGGGCTAGCACTGAGCTTGACTGTGTACATGCATGCATGCACTCACTGTCAAATGCAGGTCACCTACAGATACACAGGGCACCTCTCCATGGTCCATCTTATATGCTCCCCTTCCTGACTCACACACATGCTGTCAATCATTTGAGCCAGCCTAGGCCTCCTGCACCCCCACACAACACCCTGTGCAAGTGATCATACCTGTGTCACATCCCTATCATTCTTGCTATTGGTACAGGGAAATTAAGCTATGTGTCTGATGTACAGGGTGGCTATATTAGTTAACATATACTTGTGTAATGTAATGTTGGTTCGCCATGCAATTTGTAGTGGTTACCAACAGATAGTGCATGCTGGCATTTGTCATGAGTACACCACATACATTTGTGTACCTTATGTTGTATGATGTTGTACTTGCTATATAGTTACACAATGACAGGTATGTCACATGCATGTTTATGTGTCTGTTACAGCAATCTGTTGGGATAACTTATGGATACACAGCAGAAATAAAGCAGTACAAGATGACATGTCAGCACAGCAGAAATATGACTTCAGCAAGGTACAGCACTATAAGTGCATGGCTCCATAGTTTCATATATGTATAAAAGGCTAACAAGAACAAAGGTGGCATTCAGCATACTCATCAATTTTCATTTCTATTATGTGTTAAGGTCTGCTACCCTTGATACATGCCACTGGGGTCTTGGGAATTAACACATCTACAAGCTGTGGCAATGGAGATGACCCATCGGCATATATCCTGTGTCCAGTACCAACAGTTGTCCAACACCAGTTATGATTGTCATGTTCTGCATCCCAGTTTGTAACCTGCACATTATGTGTGTCACAGCAGATTTATGCTTTACATACATGGGGGGCCTAGTTTATGTAGGGTGTACTGTCTGTGTTACATACCTGTCTCTCCAGCATGCACAATGCATACCACACTGATGTTGTCAGTGTGTAGAACAGTTGAGGCATGCGATACTCTTGTCATGGATACACGGGAGGTACACAGTGGGAACTGACACCTCACTGTATGGAGCCATACACAACCCCTCCAAAGCATTTAGGGGACAGACTACACATGTATGGTAGTGACATGGATTCCATAGGACATGTTATTTACACTGTGTATTTGTGTATCATAGAACCTGTGTGGCTGCTACAGCTGTATGATATGCCTGTGTGGTGACATGGCAAAGGTGCCATTGAACACAGTTGTATGTGTAATGACTGCCACATTCAGTATGGCAGTGAGAGTCTGGGATTTACATCTTAAACCTATCAGTATTGGATGTACAGCAGTGAATGCATCCCCACATCTTTCCAAGCTGTGACAATCAAAGGCTACATTGCTTTCTGTATCCATAGATCCATTTGTAATGGCTCAGCTGTGTGCCGTTTGCAGACACTACAATATTTTTCAGGGGTGGATGATTCCCCACAGGATAGTATTGTGTACTGTTGGCATTTAGTCATTGTCAGTGTTTCAGACACAACTGACTGTGTCTTAGGCCATCCTGGTTAACTGTTGGTTCTCTGTGGGGTTTTGTGACAGCTCCTAATATGCACTCACCTGCTAATGTATTCAGTCAGAGGTCAGTGACAGTGGATGTGACTGCAGAGAGGGAATAGGTAGAAGGGGTATGCCAATAATGAATTCCACTGGTGACTGCCATCATTGCAGTGTATGTCTTCCAATGCTATGTTCCCTGAGCATGACTGTCAGACACTTGCCTATCCACCAGCTGACATAACACTCTGTACATGATGTACTCAGTTTCCAGCATGGCCTGCTGGCCTAATATTGTCATACACTTTGTCAGACCATGGTTGGTGGAGTGAGACTTATGTCAGACATCCATTGCATAGTGTAACAGTCAAAGGGCTCCACCAGTTACAGTAAGGTAGGCATAATCTGGCCTTCAGCAAAGGTAACAGTGCTTGGTCGAGTGTCAGTAGGTGTACAACAGTGTTAGTGCTTGTATCAATGCTACCTCCTATCATGGCATTTCAGCTAAAAGGACTCTGAGATCTGGTGATACAGCTTTGCACTACATGCTAGTTGTCCTCTGTGCAAGTAAGTATTGCAGTTACTTCCAGCATGTTGCAAAAAGAGAGTTATGTAAGGTGTCTGTACAGAGCACAGACAAACTAGGTAGGAAAGTTTAATATGTATCCACTGTGTTGCTTAGTCATGCTGCCACTCATTTGTCCAAAGGATGGTCCAGGTCCTTAACTACAATACCCTGAAGCAGTGCCATGATGTCCCCACACAGGGAACCAATGTATTGCATCATGTGTTCACCAATATGGGTGACCACTACAGCCCTCCATGTGAGGTCCTACCTGGTGAGATCTGCCCACAGATAATTTTCTTTGGAACTACCAGCATCTACCCCCCCCTGTAGACGATACAGATATATATGTCAAGAAAGCAATTTATTACCTCCTGCGGGATGGTTGACATAGTGTGACTGCACATCGCCCTTCAGATGGGAAAGGCAGAGAAGCAGAGCTCTACACCCATGCATTATGTCAGAAGCATTACAACTGCATGAACTCAATTGTATGGGGCAGGAGGGACACAGGCTCTTCATGGTTCAGTAACCCTGACTGGTAGACAACTGCCATTAACAGGCTGTATAATAAAAGGTGGACATTGCTGTGTGACAGCTGGGTTGAGGGTGCCCTCTAACAATGCAGGCACAATCTCCTCAGCTAAATGAAGTGCATAGTATTGTTGTGATGTTGTGTAGACATAATAAGTGACAACATAAGCCTCCCACACAAAGCAGAACCACAACACACAGTGTAGTCACATGTGTAACCTCAAAGGACAGGCCCAGATTGTCTCTGACCTCAGATGTCATGATGCCACATATGATGGGTCTGTATTCATACCTAACTTGTACTCCAAAACTGTCTTCATCAACTTTACTCCCTTGTCCCCACAACGTGTGACACATGACATTCCTACAACCTGTCCTATAACTTCCATATTTAAAGAGCAATTCGAAACTGGCCTCTCAGTGGAAGATACACAGCATCTATTGCACATGCTAACATTCCAGGCTGCATCTCACATTTGATCTTACAAGGATTACTAACACTATCGGGAAGCCCTTGCAATCATACTGACACCACTGGCTGCACACCAGCTGAGTGGACAATGCCAACTGTTATACCTTTGCACAGAGGTGGTGCATTCACAAACTAACATAACTATAGACCTCTTTGTCTAAGTATCCGTATCTGTATGCCCATAGCAGCAATCATCATGGAGATCAGCACACATATATGTGATCTACACACAGTTGACTGTACACAGTTTGGATGTGTGACAGCAGAAGCAGGACTGTTACATGTGGTGGACATATCCAAGGCATTCATCAAGTAAATGGGTGAGGGTACATCAGGACGAACAACCCCGAGACTTAGCCAAGCCATCTGACTATATCCCCCACTCAGGCAACATTTGCAAAGCAGACACTTAGGCATCCATGATACTGTCATTGTAGGAGCCACCTGGTGACCCATTGATGGCACACATTTGCAACATAAAGACTTCCATCTCCAATAGCTGATCTGTAAGCAGCAGTGCTCAACATTGTGCAGTCCTGGGTTCTCTACTGCTTGGAATCCATGTAACCACAATACATGTGATTACTGAATGGCTGTGGCTAACAATGTTGGCTGATGTCTGCAAATTGTGAGCACTCATACAGTCTCAGTGGTATGTCACTATCCTGCAAGAGGGTATTGCGATCACATGCCTGTTGACATACTATTGGCCATAAACTCAAAGTAAATATATATGTAGCATCATTTCCATCAGGTAGACCTATGTACCTGGTAAGCAGCACATCAGTCACAACATGTACTGTACATACTCAGCAATGAAGGAACTGAGCACACAGACCTGGCCACACAGGTCTACACCTAATGTGTCTCAGATCACCACATATCTACAGTGGTATGGCAGGGATCATATGGCATAGCTGAGGCCATGGTCACCATTAAGTGACATACTGATAACCTCCATGTGCCCTTCCCTCAGCATGCAAATATTTGCGTGCAATGGCCATTTGTTGACATACCTTTCCAAGCAGTACTGAAAATTTCACACAACAGTATGGTCCTCGTAAGGACACATTACGTCTTCAGTGTGTGTTCAATGGGGATCGTCTGCAATGAGTGTCATTGTTGATTGTGGCATATAGACTACTCAGAGGTGATCTGTGCCTCGCATATATGGCAATGTATGACCCTGCTTGATTGCATATGCTGCCTATCTGTAGAAAGCATATTAGATGGATGACTCACTGTAAGGACATTAACATAGTATGTGATGTTTATTTATTTTATTTATTTATTTTATTTATTTCTTTAACATTTATATAGCAGGAAATTTCAACTTGGTATGAAGCCAGTTTTCAGTTGAGGCCCAGGGAGAAACACTCCAGACACATGTCTTTGTAAAGTGGGAGGAAACTTGAGCACCCAGAGGAAACCCACACAAATGTAGGGAGGACATGCATACTCCACACATGAGGCACTCAAGCCAATAATCAAACCAGAGAATCTCTTGTTGTGAGGTGACAATGCTACTACTGCAACACTGAATCACTACATGCTTGTGAGAGAGATTTGTCTGGCAGACTGAAACACACCCTTGGTACAGAACCTTATCTAATGGCAGACTGAGCACAGTATGATTGGCACAGTAACTGTCATCGCAATACAGGGCATCTGCCTGTGTCCTTCTTGGACTGGGGAAATATGTGCTGATCCTGTAACTATGGTCATGATGATGTCTATGATTGTGACGGCTGTATGGCCATTATTCTAGTTCAATTCAAAAGTCCTATGATTCCATAACATGATGCAAATGTTCTTACAGGCTCTCACACAAACATGGCTACATTGAGGCTAGGACCACTTCCAATCACTGCATACAGGACACACCAAGGCACACACATAGTGCAAGTTGGCTGTATGTAGATGTGAACACTTACCTATGTAAGAGTACATACTATAGATCACAGTACATGTTGCATGCAACACAATTCATGTCTGCTAGTACTATCAGTTTAGGGCATATTATGTTTGATGTGGTCAGTCCTTTGGGGGCCCACATCACCCACTACAAACAAAACCCTACAAAATCCTCCCGATGTCTAAGTTACCAAGGTCATGCCATATGGACATATACACATGCACCAAGTAGGCTGGAGTGAGATTAGAACCCCTACTTATCTAGGTTTATATATTATAACTCATAGTACTTGTCACACACACACACACACACACACACACACACACACACACACACACACACACACACACACACACACACCACAGCTTATGTCTGATATGACATTGTCAGCTGGTAGTCTTAAGGTGAATGACATCATCAGGGCTTGTAGAAGAGGGCAGTTTGGAAGCCAGCAGCAAGTTACAGGCCCAAAAAATGCATAACCATTGCAGGTGGATAGCTCATGAGGGCATGTCAGTTGTTTGCAGGGGAATATACACGCATACACTCACCAAGTGGGTTGGAGTGAGATTAGAACCCCTACCTATCTAGGCTTATACACTATAGCTCAAATGACTTATTGCACATGCCATGGCTTAAGTTTGATACAACAGTGTCAAGTGACACTCTTAAGGTGGATGACATCATCAGGTCTTGTGAAAGAGGGCAGTTTGGAAGCCAGCAAAAATACAGGCCCAAAAAGAGCATAACCATTGCAGGCGAATAGCCCATGAGGACATGTCAATTGCTTTGCAGGAGGATACGCACGCACACACACACACACACACACACACACACACACACACACACACACACACACACACACACACACGTGGGCTGGAGTGAAATTAGAATCCCTATCTATTTAGTCTTACATACTATAGCTCACAGTATTTAGCACATGCACCACAGGTTGTCTGTTGTATATATAATTGCAGGCACAGTATGTCTGCATTGCAAAAACTAGGCTTGTGTTGAACAGCATCTGTTACCTGCAGAGTAATATTGCTTCATACTGTTATCTGCATCTAGTATCCTAGCAGTGAGATCACTGTTTTCATCCTAGCTATGTGTATGACTCTGAAGAAGCCAGTTTTACTGGTGAAAGCGCTTAGTCTGAGAGGTGTTGGAATAAATTCTTCGTGTTACAGTGCTTGTGCCTTTATTCACCTAACACAGTTGTTCGGAATTTGATTTTGCTTAGTTTGAACCTGCATTGGTTCATTTGGTGTGCCTTTCTTTTATCCTAGCTATGTGTGTACAGTTACCAGTATGGCTTGCAGTTAAATAGGCAAAACTGTGAGCAGCAACAATGTGTCATGTCCATATGTGCATTGACAACATTATACATTATACAACCTGCTCACCTGTGTCTGTCTACATGGTGACATCCAGCAGGCACAGGGGTCTGTAGGTTAGTGGATTATATACTGTTGCACCCTTAGTTTGGATCCTTTGAGCATCAGTATGGATGTGTGATAGTGCATATTTACTCACCATTATTAGGGCATGTAGGACAATACAGACATCCACACACATATTTCTGTATATGTATTATATGTTATGTAGATATACAGGGAGAGTCTATGTATCATGTTAATATATATAGCTATATATATATATATATATATATATATATATATATATATATATATATTGATATATATCTATTTGGCAATGCATAATGATAAATATACTATGCATGTGAGGAAGAGATAGTGACAAACAGATATGTATATGTATATGTATATGTCTGTATGTATAGACATATACTTAACAGGTTATTTTGATGAAGGGGCAATATAAGTGAGCTCATGTTAACTAAGTGTATGGGCAAGGCCAGAGGGACTGTCAGTACTTAAAAAATGACTCCAGGACACATCTACCATACCTGTACCCCAGTCCAGGATTTTGTATGTTACAGATTTTATCACCTGTCCCTGTTTCTGCAGTACTGCACTTCACAAAAAATGTGCATGGCATTCCCAAGCTGTCTGCTGCACTTAATATGTGACTGAGGTTGAGCATGTCACACCACACAAAGACTGAAGTCTGTATACCTCTCAACTGTCCAGATTTTCAAAGAATGTCCAGAGTTTTGCCTCATATGTTTGATCTGTTCCTCTTTCATTTGTAGTTTTCTGGTACATTATTGAATATTGGCAATATTAAATAATACTAAATAAAGCCAAACATTCGTGTTTCAGACTATTTATTCTTCAGAACATATGTACTAATGCAACATATTTTATTCTAGAAACTTTCTAGGTTTATGGGAAAAAATATTTAAATTATGTCCCTATGTTTGGGCTTTTGTCCCCCCAATCTTTCTGGCTTTGTTCAGATTTATCCCACTAAGAGGTTGAGAGGTATGGCAATCTGTGAGAGCACTAACATAATAATACCTCACATGCAAAAGATGTGAGTAATTCCAGATTAGAACCATCAACAGCATCACCCATGCTAGCTTACCTAATCCACTGAGCCACACAGGTAGCCAGAGAGGAGTCATTCATCATACAATCAACAGCATAAATATGTACACTGTTATTCTGCATGAAGTGAGACAAACAATGTGTGATCAATTTTTATGTCACAGCCCTGAAATTGCCTGGTCCACTGATATACCATTGTTGATTTTCTGGTAAAGCAGTTATATGGGAACACTGCAGGGTTGGGGTTGGGGGAACAACAGCACATGATCAGCTGGGATAGACAATAGTCCAAATATCATGTGAGACCACTGTTTAACATCTCCCTTGCTGGGTGTAGTGAATATTCCAACCATGAGGCCTAGTGAATATTAAGGAACACATACTATTGGACTGGGCATCTGTAGTCCCATGTGGATTTTACATCTGTCCAAATAGTCGACTATATTTCCTTGTATAAAAGCAGCAGATCCATACATATGGCAGCATATTATAGTGATCCTTACAATTATTGTATAGATTAGATACTTACCTTGCGAATGGAGCAGTTGACAGAACTGCAATTTAGGGCTGACTCTGTGTGATGCAAGCTGTTCACAGCCAATGCCTGGATTCGTACTGGTTGTATGGGTTGCCTGGCATCAGCTATTTTAATATATTAGGAGTAAGGTGTCAATCCCTAGGGCCCTAGGTTGTCAAGTAATGTGCTATGCATTGTTTCTTAGCCAATGCCAGGGTGCACTGGTCACGCCTACATCTGCCTACAGAGACATCATCAGGGGTCTCCTCCTCTTAGCCCTTCTGTGACTGTGATGACCTAGGCACTGGTGGGGGTCTGTGTTTCCCTTCTCTTTGCTGATCCTGTTGCAGCTGCTTCCACAGGATCATACTGTGTAGCATGGCACATACTGTGATCATATGTGCACATATGGCTGGAGTGTACTTCAATGCTCAACCAGATATATCGAGGCACCAGAACCATGACTTCAGCAGCCAAAACACATGCTTTATGATGTTCCTAGTTTGTGTGTGTGCCTCATTATTGCATTCCTCTGTGGGTGTGTGTGCATTTCTGACTGGTGTCATCATCCACGGTTATATTGCCAACATCCCCCAGTATATGGCCATGTGGGATGTCCCACCTAGCAAACATCTGATACAGCTGTGATGTGTACCAGATATGGAAGTCTTGATAACTGCCAGTGCTGCCAGCCCACACATTCAAGATAATGCCCTGGGCATTGCACATGACCTGGCAGTTGATGGAATGATACTCCTTGCAGTTGGCATAGATTCTATCCTCCTCACCAGGTGGTGCCTTGATGTGTACATGAGTGCAATATATGGCCCCAGTGCCTCAGGGTAGTGTGGCTACATGGCAGAGGTGTTGCATATTGCTGGCCCTCACTTCAGGGGTGAGGGGAAAATAAATGTGCTCACTGACATGTGATAACATGGCATCCAGGAACTGGTGATGTTACCTGGATGATGATAGCTGCGAGACCCCATCATGTCCCCAATTAGTCTTTGGAAGGTACCTGTGGCTTTTATCCTAAAGTCTACACATACCTTTGTTTCCACTGGGATGGGTTCCCCTCTGTTGACTCTGGGTCTCAGTTGAGGGTGGCAGAGCTCAGTGAGTTCATGTAGTATGTCCCTGTCCACCCTGTAGTACTCTATAATCTCCCGATCATGTAGCTTCTGGAAGGTTACCCTAGGCCTGAACACTCTTCTCCTTCTCTGCCTAGGCCTATTGTCAGCAGCAGCATTGCCTTCAGCGTCTACCAAATACAGATGTAGCAGGCCTGCAGAAGCCCCTAGCATTTTTTCAGTTAAAATTCCCAAGTTTGTACTCCAATAGTGCAGAGTATAGGGAAAATAATCAGATTGTAGGGTATATGCATACTTTATAGTACTCTGCTGTAGGTGCTGACTGTGTGATTGGCTACCTATGATGCATTGCACCTGCCTAGTATGTCATTAGCTTCATTTAATGGCCCTAGTTTAAGTTAAACAAGGGTCAAAAATAATTAATATATCATTTGCTTTTAGATACTCTCAACACTGTAGCACACCATGCAAATGCACACCTCGCAGGTAAACAATGCTTATCACTTGGTGGACACCCCACACACACTTCCACTCCCAGCACAGTGGTGCTCCATGCAACCACATCGAAACATGCACCCCTTAGCTAAACAAAACTTAGAAGTCAGTGCACATACCCCCTAGAATTCCACGCTCAGCATGGTTGAGTGCCACGCAAACAGGCAAAGCTAAGCTGAAATCAGCTTAGAAATCATTGGACACATCCTTTCCTGATGTCAGCTACTTCCTGTGTGGACACCAACATGGTTCTCTGCTTACACATAGGGGACATGTGGACACGATTACCCCATTATGCTATTCAGTGATTCCACCTCATTTGCATAGGAATCCATACTCAGAGCTTGTAAACTACATGCTTCAAAGCCCTACCATGTTAGCAACAGTAAAATACACCATTATAGATACTCCATGCAGGGTCCTGTAATACATTCCTGTCATGTAATATTAATTTTCATTTTTACACTTTTTTTTATTGTTTTATAAGACATGTTTGTGCATGATGGCGCACCACACAAACATACTGATTATTAAAAAAATAAATAGTATTTTAATTTATTTTCTTTAACTTTTGAGACACACAGAGGTAAGTTTCGCTCATATCTTATATGGTATACCATTTCTGTCCATCTACCTACAATTTTACAGTCCCTTTTGTCTGTCTATATGTCTGCACACAGAATGTTTCCATGTATACAATGCACACTGACACAGGGTCTGCAGAGCTGCCTATCTGCTTACTGCATTGCTCTATCTGCCTCATTTGCATGAGATTCACCTGCTTATGAGGTAATTTGCATGCCACATAACCTGCCATGTTGGTGCATGCATGCGCACCATCCAGCACTGCTTACTGAATGGAAAACCTCTTACTTTCATGTAAGCAGCATGCCAGAATGCCTACAGGGTAAAAAAGACCATGTAGACTTTATTAAATTTCCATCATAGCTTTTTCTTTCTAATTCTGCATTCATTTAGATCATATTCTGAATGGCACTAGACAAATATAGAAAGCTAACACATCCTTAAATTGCTTCAAAATGAAGACTACTTGTGGGAAAAATTGTATTGGTAAGGATCTGGAACAAAAAGACACATTGTGTTTTGCTTCATGCATGTGCATAACTAGTGAGTTATGTTAAATCACATAAGGCTGAATGAAAGAGGAATAAAAGAGAAAACAAAATAAAATAGTGGAGGTAAAATAAAATAAAAAGAGTAGTTTTCATGTTTGGGAATTATTTGGCTGGTCTGTATAATCTGTTTCATGAATGTTAGCAATTTAGTGATTACATGATTATCATAGTGCAAAATAATAGGCAATTTTAAACAAACCACATATAAGGAAAAAAATAATGCAAGAAAGGAAACTTTTATAAAAAGGACTTCAAAAATGTGTAGAGAGGTAGGAAACAATGTCAGAACATAATGTTTTATTATTCAGTTTCACATACAAAACTGGTGATGATAGACACATATTTATTGTGCACGGAATGTAATGTTTGCCATGGATTTTTTTTGTGAAGTTTAGAAACATATCATCATTTTTATACCTACTCCTGTTTGACTTTATGTCTTCTAAAGTGCATTCCTTATAGTTGGTCAAGCCCCTAGTGCTTGAAGACAAGTTCCTTGAAGCCAGGTACTTGACTGTGCTGTAGCTTGTGTGCCCAGTTGCTTCAGCTCAAACTTGAATATGACCTCAGACAAGTAGCTGACCCAAGCTAAAATCTTGCATCCTAAGAAATGAAGTACAGAAGCGTTTGCATGCCAGGTAAGTCAGGAACGGAAATGGGAAGGGGAAGTTTAGGTTTAAAGTAGGGAGAGGGATTTTAGCTTTAGAGCAGGGAGGAAGATTTTAAGTTTAGGGAGAGATTAGAAGACTTGGGGTATGGAGAGGAGAGTGATTTTAGGTTTTAGGTTAGGGTGAGGATAAGGATGGAGGTTTAGGTATATGGAGTAATCTGGAGTTTAGGTTCAGGGACTGGGTAGATGTTTTTAGGGTTAGGCTTTGGGTTATGGGAGGAATACCTAGTCTATTGTTACTTCATTTGGGTTGAGTTTAGTGGGAGGTAACATGAGCAAATGGCAGCAGAGAAGTGTGTTGTGAGTTAATGGTAAGTGAGGATTTGTAGTAGAAGTGAGGATTTGTAGTAGACCTGCATTATGTATCTCCTACAGGTGTTTTCAGAATGACAATATCATTGCCAATTTAGTATATTTAATTTCCTCTAATATATGCTTTTTTTAAAACTTTCCTTTATGACATGTAGTGGTTCTATTTCTGTCTTTCATAAACTAATTGAGGTGTTGTTGCCATTTAGGTTCAGAAGTTCATATGTAAGAACTATGTTAGCCTATCTTTTAGGGATATTTTTGACCCAGTCATTTTCCCTTTTTGTGCTTGAATTAGCCTATTCCAAATGGTTAGAGATTGGCCTTACCCATCGAATGATCAATATTTTTATATTATCCCTATTGAGAATAACTGGCATCATACCATAGATAATTTGAGAAGACCTGTATATGCATCTGCTTTTTAGTTATATAGGGGGCCCAGCCCTTGCGTAGATTTCTGTTTCCAATCCATAGATCCAATTTGCATTTGAATATGGACAGGGAAGATTTTAGTTTTATGTGGATGAGGAGTTTGTTCCAGAACAATGGCATCCTCTTTGAGATATACCTGTCCCTCCAAACCAT
Organism: Protopterus annectens; assembly: GCF_019279795.1. Taxonomy (NCBI): domain Eukaryota; kingdom Metazoa; phylum Chordata; order Ceratodontiformes; family Protopteridae; genus Protopterus; species Protopterus annectens. The sequence continues at coordinate 1,375,174,327 of NC_056733.1, forward strand.
TTTGTTGATGTTGCAGAAGAGATTAAGATCTCTAGAATGAATATTTATGATGCCATTTAACTTGCTAACATGCAGTAATTCCATCACTACTGGGTTGGAGGATGCCTTGTATGCCAGGCACATGTCACCTCTTAGCAGTCTGTAGGATACTGAGTATAGTGCTTTGGCAGCTATTTATTTGCATTGTTATGAATTTTAAGGATGTGTTCATTCTTAGTTTGAGTTGCTTATACCTTATATCACTTTCTTTACTATTCTGTAAACAACAGAATTATAATTTCCTATCATTAAGTTAAGGTTGAGGATAGTTTGGAATATCTTGCTTTTCCAGAAGTATATTCCATGATGCATGCCACTTCACTAGCCTTTCTTGAAAAGGTTGATGTTGAAACTTTTCCCTCCATCATTATTTTCAGATTCAGTTTATTTTGGACAATATTGTGAATCCATCAGGCTAGATTTTGTACCATATAGCAATAGGTTTCTGAGCCCAGAACAGGCAGTATTATTTTGTCTTTAAGTGTGTTCAGCTATTCATTTAAGTTTTGATAGGCTGATGAATGTTGCGGCATATACATAGGGTTACCAGTCAGGAGAACATAAAGGTCCTGACACACTTGTATTACTTTTTTTTTTCTCAAATTTTTTTTTTATTTTTCAAATACATTTAAATGAATTCCATAGTATTTATACATAGCATCTTAAATAACTATGTACACTCTTTGCATTAGCCTGACACTATAACAGATCTTAACGTATACAGTTACTTTATAAGTATGTCCAATCCCTTATCAGAGTGCCTGATCAACTATTGTATAGTGTCAATCAATGATAAGACATTTCCCCAAGGGTTGTTGATAAATGACTTTGGATAAATTCTTAGTTCTTTAATTTTAATTTACAATAATTCTGTGGTCTTCAGTAAGCTGTAGAATTCTTCCAAAGTTGGTATTCTGTTTGTATTCCATCTTCTTGTTATACACTTCCGTGAAATTGCAAGTATAGTCCACACTAGATACATGTTTGACCTATTCAAATGAGGACATTTGTTCACATCTAATAATACAAGAGCTTTAGTTAAATAAAATGATTCATTAAATAAAGCTTGTGGAAAGTTATTAATACCATTCCAAAATGGCTTAATTTTAACACAATCAAAGAAAATTTGGTTCCAGTCGGCATTGTGTACTTGCATACATCTCCAACATATTCCTTTTATGGAAGAACTAATTTTACTGATTCTATCTAGGGTTAAGAATGCTCTGTGCAAGCATTTCCAATTAAAAACTTTCCAGTATTGTGTAAAGGATATATAGTTTATCGATAATAAGGTATTTGTTTTAATATCTTCAGTTAACTGTATTGAGTGTCCTTTAGTTATATATTTCCAATATGAGGTTTTGGGTGTTGTTTTATAGTTTATCGATATTTTGTAAAATTTTGAAATACTGTTTCCCATGTCAAAGTCATTATATATGATTTCATATATATATTTCGTAAATTTAGGTCTTTCTTTAAATGAAGAATTGTTAATTATTCTACTTAAATCTTGCAAATATGACAGAATACATTGCTTTTATTACTTGCATATCTAAAACTTTTTGTTCTTTGATACAATGGAGCCAACAAACAAATACTTTCTGTTCCCAAAAATTAATAATTTCTCTATATATTTTATGTGGCAAGTTTTTTGTGACTATAAATGGTGTTAAAAGATCAAACCAGATTTTTAAATCTATATTTGCATTAATAATTTTCCTAAATGAGTCAATGTAATAATTAACCATACAAGTTTTAGTGGGTTTAGTTATGTTATATTAAATACTAATACATGTGTGCCATGGCAAATTGTTTTTATCTGTTATTTGAATTTTTTTTTGTAAATCAAATTCATTTATTGATATTACAGTTAGCAATTCCTCACAATTTGCAGAGTAATTTGAACTTATCCAGTCTGAGATTGTTTTAGATATTGATGCTTTTATATATGTTTCTATATCAGGAAAGTTTAGTCCTCCTTGTTTCCATGGTCTGATATGATGTATTAAAGCTATTCTGTTTCTTTTGGGGAAACCATAAAAATTTTATTAGGTATGAATTTATTTCTTTAAGTATATTCCTTTCTGGTAACAGTTGTATTGCCAAGGCTATATAGAGGATCTTGGGCAGTAAAACCATTTTTATTAACCGTAGTCGATCTTCAAATGTTAATATTATTTTGTTCCATTTTTCCACAGAGATTTTAATTGTATTGATGATATTATTGTCGTTTTTTAGACTAATTCATTATTATCCTTGCATAACTAAATTCCTAGATATTTTAAGGTAGATTCTTGTTTCCCTATGATGCGATCTCCCTTAGTCTGCAGTTTTTTTTTTTTTGTATTTAAAAATAAAAATTTTATTTTGATTTAATGAAATAGAGTCCTGAAGTCATGTGAAATTTGCCAATTAATATATCTAATTCTTCTAATGTCTCTTTTGTATTAGATAATGTTAGTAATATGTCATCAGAAAATAGCATTACTTTAGAATTTCTTTGTTCATAAACATCTATACTTTTGATTTTTATATTGTTAAAAATTGAATCTGCCAATATTTCAATAGCCAGAGCAAACAGAATCGGTGACATGGGACATCCTTGCTTAGCGCCTTTTGTTATATGTATAGATTCAGAAGTAAAAGGACCTAAATTAACATACGCTAAATTATTTGTATATATATTCTTTAGGAGATGAACAATGGATTCAGGAAATTCAAATAGCATTAGGATTTTGAATAAATAGTCCCAATTTAGGGAGTCAAAGGTTTTTTCTATATCTAAGCCAATTATGAGTGTTTCTTTATTTTTTTAATTAACATAATCTATAAGAGAAATTATCCTTTTAATATTGTCATGTGTGTGTCTATGATATATAAATCCAGTTTGATCATTATTTATTGTTTTAGATAGTGATATTTTCATTCTGTTAGTTAATATTGTCGTAAATATGTTATAGTCATTATTTAATAATGATGTAGGTCTATATGAGGTACAGAGGTTTGGGGATTTGTTTTCCTTTAGGATTGGTGTGATTAAGGACTATCTCCAAGAGGGTGGTATTAAACCTTGTGACTGAAAGAGGGATAGTATCTTCGAAGGAAAAAGTTTATATATTTCAATAATTATGCCAGCTCTACCTGGAGCTTTATTATTTTTTCTCTCTTTTATTGTATCTGCAATTTCTTTGTAGGATATGGGTGCTTGCAGACCTAGTTTTAATTTTTCTGGTATTTTTTTATATTAGAACATTTTTCATCTACATTTAATTGATCAATATGTATATTTTCTTTTTGGAAATGTTCCATATTGTGATTTCTATAGGCAGCAGGAATGTCACCTATATCCGAGACATGTTTCCCTTTCTTTTCATTTAAGATACTTTTAATGTTATTAGCTTTTGATTGTATTTTGAGTCTTGTGGATAAATTATATAGATATTTGGGAGAAGTGGCCATGGTATTCATTTTTAGTTTTTCTAAAACTAAACTAGTTTTATGTGTTAGAATTTTGTTGTATATATTGTATAATACTTCTACTTTCTTTTTCATCTCCAAATGATTTTGATTTTTCCAGCTTTTCCTGACAAAAGTTTGGGTTTTGTGTCTAATAATTCAGAATGCAATTATCTGACTTTTTTATACCAAGTTAGGATTTTACCATATATGTAAGCTTTTAATGAGTCCCATATCATTATTTTATTTATCTCTGTGGTATAATTAATATTTAAAAAGAACTGCAATTCAAATAATAACCAGGGTTTGAACTCTTTAATTTTAGTTCTATTTGCTGGAATTCTAGAGTTAAAGATTAATGGTTTGTACCCATTTTTAAGTTTTAGTATCAATGAATTGTGGTTTGAAAAGGTTTAGGGAGTGATTGAGAAATTAATGATTTTGAAGTGTAAGTCATGGCAACAAATATTTTATCTATTCTAGTCTGGGTACCAAATCTGTGATCTTGATGGGAAAACAGCAAATATTTATCTTCTTTAAATTTGACTTGTTTAAAGCTTTTGATACAGCAGATGTATGCAGCAGTCTTTTATTTGTAGTTTCAGAAATATCAAATATACAGTTAAAATCTCCTCCTAATATTAAGTTGCATTTATAATTATTGGAAATGAAATCAAAGTGTTTTTTAACAGTTCCTGTCCCAATGCCAGGGAACCAGTATAACTTGTCTAGGGTCCATAGTCTGTGATTATATTTAACTACTACTCATGCCATTAGGCTTTCTTTATCTTAATACTTATAAATGATTTCTGGGTTAATCACATTTGTTTTCCATAAAATTGTTACCCCTTTTGTCTTTGTCTTATAAGTGGATTGTGCCAATATCATATATTCCTTAGGATTCCATTTGCAATTGTCATTTGTTTTGAAATGAGTTTCATGAAGGAAGACAATTTGTGCTTTGTTCAATTTTAAATATTTCAGTAGATTTGATCTCTTGTTAGGATTGTTTAAGCCATTGGTATTTAAAGATAATAAAGTTAAATCCATCTTAGGTTATTTAGACTATGTATTTTTTGTTTTATTGTGACTATTAAACATTTTCCTCTGATAACTATAAAGTATATGTTTGAGCTTTTAAAGGAAATTATCAGTTTTATACTTCGAGTGTTTATCAATAAATAATGTTTTGGTCAAGTATACTAAAAATGTTTTTGTGAAATAACAATTTTAAATTAATAAATGTTAACAAAACTAAGATCCATACTAGCCATGGAATGAAAATCATTCTTAATCTGATGGCTTAAACTCCATCTTAGGTTATTTAGACTATGTATTTTTTGTTTTATTGTGACTATTAAACATTTCCCTCTGATAACTATAAAGTATATGTTTGAGCTTTTAAAGGAAATTATCAGTTTTATACTTCGAGTGTTTACTAATAAAGTAATGTTTTGGTCAAGTATACTAAAAATGTTTTTCTGAAATAATAATTTTAAATTAATAAATGTTAACAAAACTAAGATCCATACTAGCCATGGAATGAAAATCATTCTTAATCTGATGGCTTAAACTAAGTCCATTAGATTATCACTCATATTTTGATAATTCAGAACATCTGAGCTCCATAAATTGAATTATCATATGGAGAATAGTTTTAATAGGAATAAGCAATGTTTATGTTATTTTGAAAAGATAACGTACTATTGTAGATTAGACATAATTGTAATACAATATAAATGTCTACTTATTGTATAAGCAATTAATATTTACATGAAAGATAGATGACAAGCAATTCAATCATAGTAAAATAGGATGCATCATATATAAAACCTCAGTAAAAGATTATAGCACACAGTTATTTAACATAGTCTCCCTTATTGATGATGTCTTTCAAAACGTATTACTTATAAATAGATGGTAATAATATTTATACCCAATGTTTATAGTACAATGTATTTTACTGGATATATCAGAAGTTATATTTCATTGATTGCCAGCATTTAAGTAATCACTTTGTTTGTTGCTAACTTACTTAAAACATCGTTTGTTTTATGTGAACTCTGATGAAAGTTAGTGCATTTTAATTATCAGTGCATTCATCTTCCCCCCATTTCCTACACATAAGGATTTTCATATCTGTCATTTCTTATTATAAAATGAGTGAAATTATAGGTTAAAAACAACAAATTCACTTATTGTGATTAATGATTACATGTTCCCTTTCCATATTCATAAATTGCCATTTTATGGCATATACTGAAAATTTTTAGATTTAAATGGCAACATTCTTTTTTATATAATCATCAAAGGTTAAACTGAGTGATTACTGGCAATTTAATGCTATTTGTTCAGAATGTGATTGTTGCATTCTGTGACATTCCTAGTTCAGGCTTCTATTGTTTCCCTTGAAACTTTGTTAGTTTGATGTCATGTATAAAACATTAGTTATCTTGGTAACAGCTTAAGTATTATGTATGGTCAAGATGGGTTACAGAACCACAATTCAAGTTAAAGCAATTATATGAATTGTTATATACATTTACTTATATGAGAAAATCATCATGCTTCCCCTTGATGTTCAATATAGTTTATGTCATTTATGACAAGTTAAAACAGTAGTGTTATTATACCCAAGCACATGTTATTAAACTTAGTGTCTATTGCCAATTTAATACTATTTGTTCAGAATATGATTGTTACATTCTGTGACATTTCAAGTTCAGGCTTCTATTGTTTCTCTTGAACAACTTTGTCAGTTTGATGTCATGTATAAACATTAATTACCTCGGTAACCACTTAAGTATTATATATGGTCATGATGGGTTACAAAAACTACAATTCAAGTTAAACAAATTACATGACTTGTTACGCATATTTACTTATATAAGAAAATCATCATGCTTCCCCTTGATGTTCAGTCTAGTGTATGTCATTTATGACAAGTTAAAACAGTAGTGTTATTATATACAAGCCCATATTATTAAATCCTGTCTTTAATATCTAAATTTACCAAACTGCTTCATCTTATATAACAATTATATATTTTATGTCTAGATTTACTAAAATCATACATTACATAATTATTGTATTTTTTTTTTTGGCTGTTGCTTAGTTATTTGAGAGACCACAAGCTGTAATGCTTATTCTTATTATTAGCTCCTTCCAAGCATGTTTATACAGTCCATAGACTTTAAATTATGATAACCTTCTAGTTTCTTATTTGTTATATTTCCATCCTTACATACACACACATCAGTACTTCAAGCACACACAATACCCATCCAGTTTTGCCAGAATACCATTCACTAGTTCATGCGGTGTGTTTCCAGGTTGTTCGTAAAATATCCAAACCAATATTTGTCCTGTTCCATTTTACCAGCCTGTTCCATTTTACCAGCATGCTCCATGCAGTGGCCACTCTGCCAGTGAACCACTCAACACACCTTCCATTCCCACAGATATTTGGCATGAAAGAAATATAATAACTCTATAGCACTTCCCAGCAACCCCAAACAGCCCTAGAATCATCTATCCCCATATGCCCAACATGCCCGAGCAAGCTCAACTCCCAGATCACTGCAAAGGGTTCTGCACAAGACCAATTCCTCTTAGTCTTTCACAATAATTCAGACTTCCACTCTTATGTAAGCCCTTAATGTGTTTAGACCAAAATACATTTCAAACATAAAATTGCACTTATTTATTTATTTTTTATCAAGAATCAACTTAATGAGCTAAACAAAGTGTTGAGAGACCATCAATATGTGTACATGTGATTTAAAACAGCCCTTTTTGTTATATAAATATATATATATATATATATATATATATATATATATATATATATATATATATATATATATATATTTATTTTTTTAAACCAAAAGCATTACTGTTAGCCAACAGGATGCTGGCAGAAATTGGGCTACTGTTGGCCGAAGGCAGGAAGAGAGGAGAAAGGCTAGGACTGTGGTAGTGAGGGTCGGAACTTTGAATGTTGGCAGTATGACCGGTATAGGGAGTGAGCTAGCCGATATGATGGACAGAAGGAAGGTTGGTATATTGTGTGTGCAAGAGACCAGATGGAAGGGGAGTAAGGCTAGGTGTATCGGAGGTGGGTTCAAATTTTTTTATCATGGTGTGGATGGGAGGAGAAATGGCGTAGGAGTTATCCTGAAGGAACAGTATGCTAAGAGTGCTTTGGAGGTGAAAAAAGTGTCAGATAGAGTGATGCTTATGAAGCTGGAAATTGATGGTGTAATGATGAATGTTGTTAGTACATATGCTCCATAAGTTGGGTGTGCGATGGATGAGAAAGAAAATTTTTGGCGTGAGTTGGATGAAGTGGTGATGACTGTACCCAAGGGTGAGAGAGTGGTGATTGGAGCAGATTTCTATGGTCATGTTGCTGAAGGGAACAGAGGGGATGAGGAAGTGATGGGTAGGTATGGTGTTAAACAAAGGAATGCATAAGGTCAGATGGTAGTGGATTTTGCGAAAAGAATGGACATGGCTGTGGTGAATATGTACTTTAACAAGAGGGAGGAGCATAGGGTGACATACAAGAGTGGAGGAAGATGCACACAGGTGGATTATATCTTATGTAGGAGGGCCAGTTTGAAAAAGATTGGAGACTGTAAAGTGGTGACCAGGGAAAGTGTAGTTAGGCAGCATAAGATTGTGGTTTGTAGGATGACGTTGGTGATCAAGAAGAGGAGGAGTGTGATGGCAGCACCAAGGATCAAATGGTGGAGATTGAAAAAGGGTAATTGTGAGGTAGAGTTCAGGGATGAGTTAAGACAGGCACTAGGTGGCAGTGAAGAGTTACCAAATAGCTGGGTAACTACAGCAGAGCTAGTAAGGGAGAGAGAAAGGTGCTTGATATGACATCTGGACAGAAGAAGGACGACAAGGAGACATGGTGGTGGAATGAGGAAGTACAGGAGAGTATACAGAGAAAGAGGCTGGCAATGAAAAAGTGGGATTGTCAGAGAGATGAAGAAAATAGACAGGAGTATAAGGAGATGAGGTGCATGGCAAAGAGAGAGATGGCAAAGGCTAAGGATAAGGCATATGAAGAGTTGTATGAAAGGTTGGACACTAAGGAGGGAGAAAAGGACTTGCACTGATTGGCTAGACAGATGGACCGAGCTAGGAAAGATGTGCAGTAGGTAAAGGTGATAAAGGATAATGAGGGAAACATACTCACAAGCAAGGAGAGTGTGTTGAGGAGATGGAAAGAGTACTTTGAGGAGTTGATGAATGAAGAGAAAGAGAGGAGGAGAAGGTTGGATGATGTTAGGAGAGTGAATCATGAAGTACAATGGATTAGCAAGGAGGAAGTAAGGATAGCTATGAAGAGGATGAAGAAGGGAAAGGCTGTTGGTCCAGATGACATACCTGTGGAAGCATGGAGGTGTTTTGGTGAAACGGCAGTGGAGTTTTTAACCATATTGTTTAATGAAATCTTGGAAAGTGAGAGGATGCCTAAAGAATGGAGAAAAAGTGTTTTGATGCCGTGTTTTAAGAATAAGGGTGATGTGCAGAGCTGTAGTAACTGCAGAGGGATTAAATTGATCAGTCACAGCATGTAGTTATGGGAAAGAGTAGTGGAAGCTAGGTTAAGAAGGGACATGATGATTAGTGATCAGCAGTATGGTTCATGCCAGAAAAGAGCACTACAGATGCAGTGTTTGCTCTGAGAGTGTTGATGGAGAAGTACAGAGAAGGTCAGAAGGAGTTGCATTGTGTTTTTGTAGACTTAGAGAAAGCATATGACAGAGTGCCTAGAGAGGAGTTGTGGTATTGTATGAGGAAGGCGGTAGTGTCGAGAAGTATGTTAGAGTGGTACAGGATATGTACGAGGGTAGTGTGACAGTGGTGAGGTCTGAGGTCGGAGTGACGGATGCATTTAAGGTGGAGTTCAAATTACATCAAGGATCAGCTCTGAGCCCTTTCTTATTTGCAATGGTGACAGACAGGTTGACAGATGAGATCAGACAGGAGTCCCCATGGACTATGATGATTGCAGATAACATTGGTATCTGTAGTGAGAGTAGGGAACAGGTGGAGGTGACCCTGGAGAGATGGAGATATGCTCTAGAGAGAAGAGGAATGAAGCAGCAGGACTAAGACAGAATATATGTGTGTGAATGAGAGGGAGGATAGAGGAATGGTAAGGATGCAAGGACTAGAGGTGGCGAAGGTGGATGAGTTTAAAAACTTGGGATCAATAGTTCAGAGTAACGGTGAGTGTTGAAGAGAGGTGAAAAAGAGAGTACAGGCAGGATGGAGTGGGTGGAGAAGAGTGTCAGGAGTGATTTGTGACAGACGAGTACCAGTAAGAGTAAAAGGGAAGGTCTACAAGAGGGTAGTGAGACCAGCTATGTTATATGGGTTGGAGACAGTGGCATTGACAAAAAGGCAGGAGTTTGAGCTGGATGTGGAAGAGTTAAAGATGTTAGGATTTGCACTGAGTGTGATGAGGGTGGACAGGATTAGGAATAAGTATATTAGAGGGTCAGCCCATGTTGGAAGGTTTGGAGACAAAGCCAGAGAGGCAAGATTACATTGGTTTACTCATTTGCTGAGGATGGATACTGAGTATATTGGGAAAAAAGATGCTAAGGATGAAGCTACCAGGTAACAGGAAAAGAGCAAGGCCTAAGATAAGGTTTATGGATGTGGTGAGAGAGGGCATGCAGGTGGTTGGTGTGGCAGAGCAAGATGCAGAGGACAGGAAGAAATGGAAACAGATGATCTGCTGTGGCAACCCCTAACTGGAACAGATGAAAGAATATGATGAAAAGCATTGCCGAGAATCATCTCCGAGGCTCCTCAGAGCAGTTAAGCATTATTGTCACTCTGTCTCTGTTACTATAGCAACCTGGGAGTGTCTTTTTCTGTTAGTGTGTCTGTGTACTGCATATCAGAGGCTCACGATGCACCTGAAGCAAAACTTCACTTCACTGCAACTTCAAGCCTAAATTCCCTCCCTTTCAGTGAGGCAGCAGCCAGGAAAAGAATGGAGACAAACAGATCAAAAAAAAAAGAACTCCCAATAAGCTGCCACAACAAGAGACAACACATTCCTCCAGCTTTCCCACCTCTCATTCAGCAGATGTATAAACAAACTATTTTCTGCTAAAATCTTCCAAATCACAACTCCTTCCACCCCCTTTCCCTGGATCTAGGCCAAAACACCAAATGTCTCTTCCTAATACACAAGCATTAGTAAACCTCAATCACAAGCCGCAAACCACAGCTTCCCGGAGACGAAAACAGCAACATAAAACAGCTGCCAGACACAGCTGCATCCACACACACCATGTCAGACTTAATCAAACAGCACTCAAAGCTATGATACCTGTCATAATTGATATTAACTGCTTAGACAGAATAATAATGACATTTGTACTAGCTGACAGGCATGGCTGTATCCACGCACACCATATCAGGATTGATCAAACAGCACTCAAAGCTATGATACCTGCCATAATTGATATTAATTATGTTAAGATGGAATAATAATGACATTTGTACTAGCTGCCAGACATGGCTGCATCCACGCACACCATATCAGGATTGATCAAACAACACTCGAAGCTATGATACCTGCCATAATTGATATTAACTATGTAGCATTGTTACCTCACAGCAAGAGGTTCTCCCATTTGATTCTCGGCTGGGCTTGGGAGTGCCTTCTGTGTGGAGACTGCATGTCCTCCCCATGGTTGGGTAGCGTTCACAAGACATGCGTGCATAAATGGGTGTGCCTTCGTTGAAGGTTGGGCATTGAGCTGGCATCTCGGCGTTTTGTAAAAATCTGCTGCCAATCATTAGTGGACCTGAGTTCCATTGCGGCGACCCCTTACCAGGAAAAGCCGAAAGACAAACAACAAGACAGAATAATAATGACATTTGTACTAAGAGCTTGCTACTATCATTCAACTAGGATATACATATTTCTAAATCATACTTTAACTGAAGAAGGCATTAGTCTCCATGACAGCATTTTTTTTCAAAACATTCTACTGTTACTGCTATTATATATGATGTTAATTTGTTACATTTGAGTCTGAACTCTGATGAATGGTACCTTGTTGAATTAGTTAATTAATTACTTAAATTATTATAAGTAAAATCAATGAAAAATCAACAAGATAAGTATTCATTGAGTTCAAGTAGGGGAATAGAACTTCTATGTTTATATTATAAGTTGCTTTGTATGGCTAATATATAATGTAAATAGTAACCCATCTTGACCTACCTTTGTGAAGAATTACTGGGCTCTAAGCATTCTGAATACACCATTATTGTTTCTCAGCTGTTTAAGAAACCCTCCTTTTTTTAAATAAAAGCAGATGACAAGTGATGTACCATATCAGTTGATACTTTGAGAGATGTAGTTGTAATAGTTACTTTTTTGGGACATCTATCTTGGAATCCGTTTTTTGTTTCTTCTTTCTAGTATCAGTCCAAGGATGTGTTTCTTTTATTCTTTTAAGAGTAGGGGCCATCCATTCCATTTCTTCTGGGACAGACATTGTGTTGTTGTTTTTGATGAAAGTAGTAGCTTCTTCTAAGTCATTAAAGGTTCTCATTGCATTGGCAAAAAGTATTGTTATCTTGGCTGGAAAGGCCAGCTGTGCTTTAATGTTGTTTTGTTTCAACAGTTTTATTATTAGCCAGACTTTTTTCCTTTCTTCTAGTATTATGGAAGAATAATCATTGTCAAACCTTATCAGGCCTTGATTGTATTTTAAGGGTGATTTTCTCCAAGCAGATTTTAATATTAGTTCTTTGTCCAGAAATGAAAGAAATTTTATAACTATGGATCTAGGTGGAGTATTTGTTGAGTTAGACGTAGGTTTCCTCAGTGCTCTATGCTCCCTTTCAATTCCAAATGAAAGTCCGTCTTTCAAGTCTAAAAATTCAGGAATCCAGGTTGTTAAAAATGAAATAAAGTCTTCTCCTTCAGTTTTTTCAGGCAGACCAAAGATCCTTATGTTGTTTCTCCTTTCTCTGTTTTCTAAGTCATCTATTTTGTTAAGCAGCCATGTATTCTGTTTAAGCAGAAATTCTTTTTGGAATTCTTCTTCTTTGAGTTTCCCTTCAATGTCATTTAGAGAAGTCTCTATATTTGTTATTTTTGTATGGTGTTGCTATAATAGTTCCTTAAAAGTATCATTCTGTTTTTGAGAATTTAATTTGAGGTTTTCTTAGTCATTTTTAAAGCCATCCATCTTCAAAGATAGTTCCTGTCAGGTAGATGTCATCAATTGCAGTTCTTTTTTCAAAGCAGCATCTGGATGAGAATTCCTTGAGTTGCTCATATTCAGTGACTCAATATATCTCCAAGTTACTTGACCAGAAATTTTTTATATATCTCCACCAAAATTGATATTTATGTAGTTTAGTAGTTTATCTATAGATCTCTGATGTTTTAAACTTGAAAATAATAAAATGTTCATATATTATTATACTAGTTTATGGAGCTCTCAAAATTCACATCTCTCAGTTGGCCATTTAGGCTCCGCCCCGCTTGCTCTACTTTTGAAAACACGGAGTGATATAATAATCAGTTCTGCAAACTATCAAAGCATATTTTCTAAGTCTTCAAGAAAGGGGAGACTAAAACTAAATAGTGGCAATGGTACTCATTTTGAGTTATATCAGGCTTGAGACTGAATAATTAGAGGACTTGCCTTGAATTTTGCTTGCACTAGCATCTATAAAGAAATTACTTAGTGATGCAAAGACTTTTTTTATCTCCCTGTTTCCCATCTTCTTCCTACATTATTTTATTTTATTTAATATCACTCAGTGATGATGACCTTGTTGTTGTTTCTAGTATAGATATTCTTTAAATATAGAGCTCTGCTATTTGGAGAGAGAGATGACCAGTTGTCAGTCTGCAGATATACAATTTGAGAAAATTTTCATTATAGTCTATATATAGGAACCTATAGTCATTCTCTTCTCTATAGGCATACACTCACTGACTCCAGGTAATTTATGGATCTGCAGAAAATCTGTTAAACTTCAACTTGTGAGGGAAGAGTTTAATGTGTAATTTTCTTAACATGACAAAAATGTGCCACTTTCCCACACCCAGTTTTCAGACATATAAAAAAAGACTGCAAGTTTCAGATACATAGAAAATGAAATATGAAATGTTAAACTGTCCGTTTATGCTCCTAACAATGCCAGAATGCATGTTTAGTAGCATCAGGGGATACTGCCTTTGACAGAAAAATGTACATTTCCTATTCCACTAGCCTGAAACTGCATTCCTTCTGCTGTCCAGGAATGAAAACAAAATGCCAAAGAAAACGTTAATTGTTCAAGGCAAAGGGCCACTCACAAAGTTTAAATCAAAACATATTTTTGTTAGTAATTATATTTTTTTCAGGTGGAGTTTAACAGAAAATTGCAAAGGCTTACATTTTCAGAATATTTTCAAGTGAAATAGTGGTACTTGCTTCATATTACTATGGACATACAAACTCTGAAAGTATGCTAACTTACTGCAGTTTCTCCAGGTACTTCAGTTTGTTATAAGTTCAGAAAGACATACTAATGAACTGAGCAATTTCTTCAGGTACTTCAGTTTCTTACAAGCTCCAAAAAGGCATGCCAGTCATTTGCAATTTCTCCTGCTGCTTGGTTTTTTACAACTCTGAAAGGCATGCTGGATAACTACAATTTTTTCAGGTACTTCAGTTTCTTTAAAACTCCAAAAGGCATGACAGCTACTTCTTCAGGTATTTCAGTTTCTTATAATGTATCAAAACCATGCTAACTAACTCTGTAGTTTATCCAGGTACTTCAGTTTGTTACAGGCAATGAATGACATGCCAGTTAACTTTGCGACTTCTCCATACACTTCAGTTTCTTACAAGCTCTGAATGGCATGAGAGCTAACTGTGCAATTTCTCCTTGTACTTTAGTTTGTTCTGAACTCTAAAAGGTATGCTACATAACTGAAACATTTCTCCAGATTCTTCAGTAAGCTATGAAAGGCATGCTAGCTAACTGCACAATTTCTCCAGGTGCTTAATTTTTTTCCAAGCTCTGAAATGCATGCTAGCCAATGATGCAATTTCTACGAGTAATATAGACTATTACAATGGTAAAAATGCATGTTAGCTAACTGTGTAATTTCTCCAGGAATGTCAATTTCTTTCAAGCCTGGAAAGGCATGCTAGCTAAATATACTATTTCATCAGGTACTTTAACTTCTTATAAGGTCTGGAAGATATGGCAGCTAACTGTGCAATTTCTCCAAATACTTCATGTTCTTACAAACAAAAAAATACGTTAGCTAACTGTACAATTTCTCCAGGTGCAGTTAGCTAGCATGCCTTTCATAACTAGCTAATGGTACAATTTCTCAAAGTAGTTCAGGTTCTTAAAAGTGCAAAAAATGTATGTTAACTAGCTGCACAGTTTCTCCAGGTTATTCAGTTTCTTCCATGCCCTGAAAGGAATGCTTGCTAACTGTAAAACTTCTGCATGTATTTTAAATTCATATAGATTCATATGCTGCTAGGTTAATGACCCAGGGACCTTACTAAGCCTAATCAAGCTTTCCTGAAATAATGATGATGTCCTGTATGCAAATAGGACATTGAGGGCCAGACATTTATAAGTTACATCTGTCCCATAAGGGAAAAGCCTACCAGGCCTGGTGCAAATTTCCTATTCCACATCTACTGGTCTAAGCTGCACTGAAATGGGGTAATAGATGAACTCAGATTCACGTGGATGGGAAGCCTGTTCCATAGGAGAGGCAATCTTTGGGATACATATCTGTCTCTCCAGCATGTTCTGTTTAAGTCACAGCCAAAATTCAGGTCACTAGACCTTGCATTTCTGGTACTGTTTAACTTAAAAATATGCAGGAGATTCATAAGTGTGGAGTTTGTTGATGCCTTATAAGCCAGGCATACATTAACCCCTTAGCACCCCTCAGCAATTTATAGGAGACTGAGGAGTGGGAAATGGCTTTAAGGCACTCTGTGTAAGACAGGTTTGTTACGCCTTATATTATTTTTATAAGGAACTTCTGAGGTCAGTCTGTTTGCTCACATAGGTGGTCACGTACATACTGAATGGAGTATTGTACTCTAGGATTGGTCTGATAAGAACAGAGTACAGTGGGATAGTGACATCTTTGGACCTAGATGCTATGCCTTTACTTATAAGTTTTCACAACATAAAAGGATTTCCTCACCACTGTGATCATGTGGTGGTTGAAGGTAAGGCTATTATCTATATGGGTACCCAGATCCCTGATCAATGGGTCGAATCTTATGGGCATATTATCAACATGATAATTAGCTGAAATGGTTGACTTCTGAAAGGATACAATTATGTATTTCTTACCATTGAGTTTAAAACCATGGCTTAATAATGTTTGAGAAGCTTGGTAGCTAACTGCACAATTTCTCCAGATATGTCAGTTTCCTACCAGCTCTGAAAGGTAAGTTAGCTAACTGTACAACTTCTTCAGGTACTTCACTTGCTTACAAGCTTTGAAAGTCATGCAAGCCAAATGTGTAATTTCTCCAGTAACTACATTTCCTTACAAGCTCCAAAAGCCATGCTAGCCAACTCTGGATTTCCTTTCCTGGAGTACTTCAGTTTCTTACAGGCTCCAAAAGGTGTGCTAGCTAACTTTGCAATTTCTCCTGGTACTTCACTTTCTTACAATGTCTGAAAAGCATGCTAACTATGTTTGCAATTTCTCCAGTAACTTGATTTCCTTATGAGCTCTGAAAGACATGTTAGCCAACTGTTCAACTTCTCAAGCTCCGAAAGGTATGCTATCCAACTGTACAATTTTTTCAGGTACTTCAGTGTCTTACTAACCCTAAAAGGTGAAAGGCATGCTAGCTAACTTTGTATATTACATGTTAGCTAACTTACGCTTTACCTCCGAAAGGGTGCATCACAACCAGACTACATTTATCTAGTTAAAGGAAGTACAGCACTGTCTTCTAGCACCAATATTTCACTTGTGATCACATACTTTACAATTAGTCCCAGCCTGATTGACAGAGCCGACATAAATAGTTCACCTTACCTGAACTGTGAGCCATTAATATACTAACCCTTATCTCAAACAGGAAACCAATGTCCTAATTAATGGACCATGAAAACAAGGAATAATAGTAACACACAGACTCTGTAGTCTATCAAACTAGTTTAGGTTTAGTCATAAAATAAATTCAGACATCTTCTTCCTAGATGAATTCTTTATCAGAGTGCCTAGAAATTGTTGCATGCTTCTTCAGGTTGTCTTTTCTCTTCCAATGTACACTTTGATCCAGGCACAGAACTCCCCTGCAATGAGAGGTCAACTTCTCCGATCTCAGTAAGATTCTGAAGCAATAATGGAAAGGAGTATTGGTTATATAATATTAAGGCCCTCATTGAACAATTTCAGATGCTACACTGCCATTTACTGGTCTCAAAGTAAACCACAAATCCAAGTAAAAGGTAACCAAATAACCTGCTACATACAGCTGACATCCAGAATGTGGTTTGTGACTTAGGCAGGACTGCAGTGGCAGGTAGGGTAGGTCGGGATTTGTGGTCTTATTACTTTGGTTGGCATTGTAATGATAAATAGTACAGGATCTGATTATTCATTAGCTGCTACATCTTGCAGCTAATCTAGCACCATAAAAGCATGACTTTAGTTTCCAAATTATTAAGATAAGTTTCCAGCAGCCATAAAAAGTCTGACTGCTACTGATGAAAGAAGTGCAGAGAAGTGCACTTATTGGACTGTGTTTTAACATCCTGATTCATTCCCATACTCCTCTGTCTCTTAGACTGACTGGTTCTTTCAACCCGTCTATAAATTAGGGCATGTCCTTCTAAATTGCCCTAAATTCCCACACAAAAAAACATATTTTTATCTGATTTCTCTATATGCATCTGTAAAAGTAGCATATTGATGACCCAAGAGTTTCCATTTTGTGAAACTAAACCTTCAAGAATCTGAAATAATATTACAGAAAAAAATCTATAATTTTGTAATGATGTCCTGTTTACTAATCACTTGTTTGATTTATACCTTACATTCCAGTCCTTGTGAGGTCAACATAATGATGAGCTAATCAAACTACCATAAATTGCTTTGTGTTTTTCATCTTTGAGTAAATGAACCTTCTTAATCATCTCAAAACAGAACTGATTATTGCAACATTTATAGGTAGCTCTATACACATATCATTTGATATCATTTATATATATATATATATATATATATATATATATATATATATATATATATATATATATATATATACATATATGGGTCTACTGTATAACTTAGAAAATACACTTCTTCGAAATTACAAAGCAGACCCTGGGTTACATGAAAGTGCACTTACTCAAAAGTGCACTTTCGCAAAACCCACTTCAGCGAACGGGCTACGTACTGCAGTTCAGTGCAGTAGTCACAGACCTTAGGGTTAGGGCATGGGTCATTGTAAGGGGATAGCTAGTAGGGCTATCCCCTTACCATGACCCATGCCATAACCCTAAGGTCCGTGACTACTGTACCACAGTGGAGGACATATAACATTTCCCTACTGTTCTCCACTGTGGTGTGATACGTTCGCAGTAGCAGTGTTTGCGGAAGTGCCCTTTTGAGTAAGTGCACTTTCGCGGAACCCAGGTTCTGCTGTATAATTTCAAAGAAGTGTATTTTATACAGTTGTACAGTAGACCCATAAAGATATATATATATATATATATATATATATATATATATATATATATATAGATAGATAGATACATATAAGTAGACAAACACTCACAGGCGCGCATGCACACACACACACACACACACACACACACACACACACACACACACACACACACACACACACACTCACACACACACACACACACACACACACACACACACACACAATCAGAGTTAAGAATGATATTTCAGAGTCACTGCCCACTTGTGATTATTTTTTGAAACGTATCTGACTGACAGTCTTGTACCATCATGTTTCTACTGTAGATGTAGAACAAGTAGAAAATGAGAGTTTCCTCCAAAAACAGAAGGGAGTTACCTGAACATGTCAATCAGCTACAGAATGGAAGACAGTTACCTAGAATTCAATTAAGTCATGAAGCAATTTGCAGTGGTGAATATACCCTATCAGTTACAACTTGTTCAAATATCACTGCTACTACTATTAACAGTAATCAAGCTATTGAATTCTAGTTTCCAGCATTCTGCTTTGCTTCAAATAACCAAGGCTTGTTGTAACCTGTTAATGAACATTTACTCCTGAATCCTTTATTTATAAATTAAAGGGGATAGGCCACATTAACACTCTCTTTGGGCATGGCTTAAGTAATGCAGAGAAGAAGGCATTTGCTTGTTCACTTAAATGGTATGGAGCTTCAGTTTTCTCCCAGCTTTAGGTTCAGTACTAACTACTGTTCATTGATTTGGGAAGCCAGCAAGAGTCATAACCTTCTTTCTGCATCTGTGTAGGTTTTCTTGTGGTGAAGTGACTGGCAACTCTATTTATTTATTCACTTACATTTGTTGACCAGGATAGAGCACTGATCCTGTTGCATCATTGTCAGTGTATTTCTCACTTTTGACATGGATATTGTATTTTTTATTGCCTTGTAGTTATGACCAGAGCCTGATCATGGTCATGTCTGCTAAATTTGGTCGACTTCTTTGAGACAATCACCAAAGCCATGGATGAGGGGAAGACGGTGCACACCATCTACCTTGACCTGGCCAAAGCCTTTGACACTATTCTCCACTTGGGCATAATAGCTAAACTCTCTCAACTAGCCATTGATCCATATGTTACCAGATGGGAAGCAAACTGCTCACTGATAGAACCCACATAGTCAAAATAGGGGAAGCCACCTCAAGCAATAGACCCGTAACAAGCAGTGTACCCCATGGTTTAGTCTTGGGGCCTCTGTTATTTGGGATATACTTTTCTGAGGTGCAGGCCAAAACCAGTGGGCTATGGTTGACTGGGTTTGCAGATGACTGCAAGCTGGTGCTGTCGTCAATTCCCCTAGTGATGTGGACATCTTCCAAGAGGGTCTCACTCTGACAAATGACTAATGCCAGAAACATGGCATCAAGCTGAATACCAAAAAAAAAATGCATCATCATCCCCTTTGGGGAGAGTGACATTCCCACAAATTATCACATTGAGAACAATGTCCTAAGCACTTACTCAGTCATGAGGGATTTGGGCACCCAGGGTGATAGTAACCTGACTTTTGACCACCATGTTGCTTCTGTGGTACTGAAAGCTTTCTACATGGCCCCCCTCATAAGTAAGGAAATCTCATCCAGGGACAAGGAGGTCATAACTTCCTTGTATTCTTCCCTTATAAGGACCATTATTGAGTACAATTCATCTTTCGGCATGTACCTCGCAAAGCACATGCAGCAGCTGGAGAGACAACAGAGGTTCCTCACCAGGAGGATCCAGGGCCTCAAACATCTATCATACACAGATAGGCTAAAATTCTTATCCCTCTATACAGACTACTCAGAGATGCCCTTTGTATGGCATACAAGGTGGTTATGGGCCCCACCTTGATGGGACTACTGCATATCCACAAGTCAAGCTCCACTCGAGTAACCCACATGCATGTCCTCAACATGGTCTGTGACATCAACAAGACTTGTTGGCGGGACAGATTTGTGTCCCAGAGACTTCCTCATCTATGGAATAGACTCCTTTTCCACATCAAGCAGAGAACCTCTTTACCCCTTTTTAAGTACAACCTAGATAACTGGATGGGAAACAGAAAATATTCCCCTGGGATTCCACCCATGTCCTCGCTGGACAGGGGCATTGGGTGATGATTTGTCTAAACATTGGCTAAACTCTTGGTTAGGCTTATAAGGGCCTCAGGGCCAATAGACTAGTAACCTCCTATGATCCTTTTATCCTGTGATGGCCATTTGCTAAATAAAACTCTCACATTGAAAACAGACAGTGTGAGAATCAATAAACTTCTCTTCTCTTATAACTCACATTCGTAGAAAATGCATTGGTTAAGAGTACCATGTTCACTGGACTATTTTCAAATCATGGGTAACCTGCATACATTTTTAAAACTATGCATAAATGTTTGTATTTTTTGAATCACCTTCTTGATTGTTTTAAATTATATTTCTTATTCAGTACAGCAACATTTGTTAGAGTGTGTTTTATATTTATAACCTGGAGTATTTTTTCAAGTAAGAAAAAAAATGTATGAACCAAAAGGGACAAAAGTACCCAATTCAAAACATTTCACTCATAAAAGGCCGATCAAACGGCTGTCAGTGCAATCCACTAATATCTGTATTCAGCAGTTATGGATACTTTCTTGACTGTGCACACATCACATTTCTGATTGTGTTAAAAATGGTCACTGTAGAATATTACAATTTGCTTTACACAAATGCACACTAGTTCTGGAAAGACATACTAATGACATTTTAAATTTATCAGTTCAGCATAATCAGTCATTCTGTCCCTCAAACCCAGCAATTATTTATTTATTTTCTGGGAAATTCCAACATGGAACAAAGCTAATTTTCAGAGAGGCCCAGGGAGAAATGCTCCAGACATGTCTTTGAAATGTGGGAGGAAACCAGAGCACCCAGAGGAAATGCACATGAATGCAGGGAAGACATGCAGACTCCACACAGAATGCTCTCCAGCCAAGAATTTAACTGGAGAAATTCTTGCTGTGAGGCGACAACACTACCACTGCACCCCAGCTGCATCTCTAACTGTATCCCCCTCAGATGTATATGGCAATAATAACAACAATATTAATAATGACCAAAGTCACATATTTCAAATTTGTTTCACACAAGCAGACAGTAGCCAAAGTATTCCAATTTAATTCAGACACACATGCACATTAATCCTGCAAAGGTAGGTTAAAGACTGTTTAGAAAGGACCAGATTATAATAGCATAAGATACTTTCATACAGAGACAGCCTGACACCCCCACTAGAAGTTATATCTACTTTCTTGACTGTGTACAATACTTATTGTTATAAAGAAATAAATTGCATGTACTTTATCAATAGCTTTCGATGAACTAAATGAAATTGTATAAAGTCCACTGTCATTATACGATAAGATCCAGACATGTGT
This sequence comes from Protopterus annectens, assembly GCF_019279795.1. NCBI lineage: Eukaryota > Metazoa > Chordata > Ceratodontiformes > Protopteridae > Protopterus > Protopterus annectens. The sequence continues at coordinate 1,375,196,008 of NC_056733.1, forward strand.
AGCACAGTTTAAATAGAGGTGTATTTCTGAGTGCATACTAAATATTAACTACTGATAACATATGCTGAGTTAATATGTACAGTATCCACAGAAGTAAAACTTATCCAAATAATTCCACATGAAAGAGAACTATTACTAACACAGACATTGCTGCTGGTAAACAACTTTGCATTTCAGTGCTTCATTACAAATGCAATGCCTGCTGCCCTTGAAGAAGTTTGTCTATGTTACATTAATCATTTGGTTTGTTGGTGATACTGCCATAACATTTCCTGAACTAGATGAGCTATGCAATAGGTACTGCATGGCAAACAATGTTCACAGACACAGTCTCTTAGTTACTAGGCATGCAGTTCTAGAGACTGCTAAGGAGCCAAGCCCAAATTAACAAGTGCATCAAAGTCCTGTCTGGTTAATTGACGTGCTGAGTATCACACTGCAAGTAACTGAAGGTAGAAATATTCAAACCTTGGACCCTTCCTGTAGGAAGCAGTTCATTAATAAGTCAGTGATTTATTCCTATGGACTATCTGCAAGAGTGACAGTTTTAACTACATGTTGAAATCCTTTATAGTCTGATATTTTAAGGAAGGCCGCATGACAGTTTATTTGTGTCTTTCGGCTTTTTCCCGGTTAGGGGTCACCACAGCGGAACTCTCCGGTCCGCTAATGATTGGCAGTTGATTTTTACATACCGGCTTGCCAGGCCTGATGCACAACCTTCAACGAAGGTACGCCCATTCATGCATGTCTCCACGCAGAAGACGCTCTAGCTGAGAATCGAACCGGACAGCGTCTTACTGTGAGGCAACAATGCTACTGCAGCAAGACCACCGCGGGTGAAGGCCGCATGACAGTAATAGGTAATAATGGTTGCAAAATGGTTGCTGAAGATCAGATGGTTCTGATCATCACTCCAGATAATGAAAATTATATGACCTGACAAATGTTCCCCATTTGCAGTTGCTGGTGGCTGAAAAGAAGGTACTGCAAAAATAGATGACTAAAATGCAACATGTTTAGACTGCATTAAACAAACCAGGTCTGTTAATGAACAGATTCATTCTTTGGTGCAATGAATAAAGCAAGAAACATTTAAAGATAATATAAATACCATAGAAGCTTTTGTTGAACAACCCACAAGTCATACAAAAATCAGAAATATTACTGCATACAACATACTATGTTTTTTTGGAGAAGGTGGGAGTCTCATATGCTTACAGGACATCTATATCTCATTGTAACCATGTCTTTTCTGTCATCACAATAGTTATGCCATTTGCCATCATTCAGTATGGGTCTGAACTACTTAAATGGCTAGTAATGTGGTATTCATGCAGCATACACCTCCAGAGTCAATAGAGCTGGACTGTGGATAAATAGGGACCTGTGCAAAATAATGAAACAGGACCTTGCCAATCATACCAGTATCCCATTTCTTGGCTGTCTCTCCCCAATTACTATAAATATGGTTCAAACTTGTCAGTATACATATATTTTCATCTTTACTTTTGCAGTTATTACAGAGATTAAAACTTTTATTTCAAATTTTTACAGGAAAAGCACAATTATTATCTAAACACTTGGACATTAAACTTCTCTTCCCTTGAAATTTAGAACTAGTGAAAATGCATCTGGCAACCCAATAAACAACAAGAGATGCTGAGATTCATCTGAAAATAGCATATAGTGAAGTATTAATCTGTGTATTAATCGGTGTCTATGTGAAGGGTGCAGGAATTCAAAAGACAATTATGTAACTCGTTTGCTAACAGCCTTGGACAGCACACTGGATACAATTGTTCCTTTTCAGGAGCATCCTAGCTGTACTGTCTGGTGAAGTAACTGGACATACTCATGCAGAAGACAAATGTAGGTTGAGAGAATCAAACCATGTACCACAGGTAACAGGACTTTATCAAGCACATAGCCTTAATCATCTGTACTAAGTGCTAGCCAAACTGTTAACATCCAAGTATATATAACTGACTTTGACAGAATTTAATTTTCAATGATTTGCAAAACACACGCACACACACACACACACACACACACACACACACACACACACACACACACACACACACACACACACACACACACACACATATGCACCTTCCCTACAGAAACTAAATAAAAGCTCCTGCGCACTTGTAAAGCTGCCATAATGGAAAACAGTTCTCAGTGCACACTCACGTATAAAACCTGCTACAACAGTACTAAACCTGCATATTTCATCAAATAAATTCCTTTATCAAACTCAAATTGTGCACATACACTGGCACATGTTACCTTCATAATTATTTCTGAGTAGTGATCCTTGGCTGGGATGCCTTCTTTGCAGAGTCAACATGTCCTCCCTGTGGGTGCGTGGGTTTCCTCCGGGTGCTCCAGTTTCCTCCCACATCTCAAGGATATGCTGTAGGTGGCTTGGACACTCTAAATTGGCCCTAGAAGTGAGTGCCTGTGTGTGCCTTCTGTGGAAGGTTGGGCACTGGACTGGCAACTCAACGCCATAAAACTCTACTGCCAATCATGAGTGGACAGGTGATCTGCTGTGGTGACCCCTAACTGGGCAAAGCCGAAAGAAGAAGAAGAAGAAGTGTAGATACATTCTTTTAAAAGTGAAGGAGTATAGCATTTTCATTTTTTTAAAGCCAGCCTTGCGGGGCCACCCAGGCAGCACCAGAATTCAACGCTGGTCCCAGCAGAAAGTATTCGCAGACTAGTCTACTTATTTTATTTATGACAGAAAACATGACTAGAATAGAATACCAGAAGACAGTGAATATTTCATGAATATAAATACCTATTTGAAGGCACAACTAAATTAAAGAACAAGCTCCATACTTAGTCCAGTGTGAAAACAGTGGCACAGTTGTTCAGGAGATTACAGGGCCACACGAGACATATAACTGAGCTAGAAAGAAGAAAAAAAAAGAAAGAAATGGATATTAAAAAGAAAGAAATGGATATTAAAAAATAGACAAGACCTTTCCCATATATTGGGTATCACCCATAGTCACAACTGCAAAACCTATTTAATTAAAAATTACTTATCTTTATACTATAAGGTAAGCAAATAAAGCATTGCAAATGGGAAGGCATATTGCAGCACATAAAGTGACACGGTTAAGCAAATGTGACAGTCCAATGATTTATGACAAACATGGGGAATGCTCTGACATTTGTTACTGTGAAATGTATGTCACATAAACAACACATTATTGTGTTACTAAAGGTATAGGTTTCTGCTGTATATATTATAACAGGACCATTGTAATGTTTAGGTATGCATACAGTAAAACATTATCTATGGTACAGACCAGACATTCCCAATGAATCAACAGAACATGAGACAGTAAAGAGAAGAACAGAATGATGTCTTATGCTTAGTAAATGAGACAGGAAAGGAATGCAGTTTTGTTTTGAAATACAGCAGTTGCTCCTGCTGAAGTAGGTTAGACAAAAGAAACATTTTTCTACTTACTTTTCTGACATCTTTGTAGCTAAAGGCAATACATGTCCTTTCATTACTATCTTGAAAAACAGACACACACTGTGATGAAATGCTATTAATTCTTTAAACCCTTTGGCACAGATCCACAAAATATATTTCTGAACTGTAATTTTGTATGAGCCACATTTCTTGTGTCTGATATGGAATCTGACATAAGGATTTATCATTTAAAAAAGTAATAAAAAAAATCAAAAAGGGTTTTCAGTAAGTATACACGGGTCTACTTTATGTGCTCGAAGTCCGAGAATATCGAATACGATATTCTCGACACGAGTACACCAAAAGAGCAAAACATCGAAAATGTAAACAGAAATCTCCATAGGTGGAGATTTCCATTTACTTCAATGTAGTGCGATCTCGGAGTTGGTATATTTAAATTGGGGGGGTGTGAAGGGTTCAGGGGGGCTTGCCCCCCCTGCCTGCACTAGTTTAAATTTTTTTATGTATTTTTTTGGACTTCGATTGTTTAATAGTTCGATGCATATGGTTCGATCCATATGCATTCGAGCTATTAAACTTTTGAGGTCCTAAAGTAGACTCAGTATACACATTTAAAAGGTTATGCATATACTGATATTATATAATGCCATCAGTTACGCAGGTATAGAAATTAAAAAAAGAAAAAAAAAACTTTGCAGTTATAATGAATTTCTTTAAATACAACCAATTGTATGTACTGTATTTTATGAAAACAATTTATTTACTTATTTATTTTATTTTATTTTATTTTACATTTTTTGACCGGGATAGTCATTTAAAGTATAGTTTTATAATTTGTCATAATGTTTTATGGAGTGAAAAGACATCTATATGATATCTTCCAAAGTTAGGCTAGGCTTGTAAAGGCTCCATGGTCATTAGGTTAGTACACAACTATGAACCTATAAGACCTCTGCTTTGCATAGATGAGAAGTCTGTGCCAGAGAAGGGGAATTCTCTGAGACAGATACATGTCCATCCAGCATGTTCTGTTGATGACACACGCAAAGTTTAAAATCCCTAGATTGTGTAATTCTGATGCTATTCATTTTACAAATATGCAAAATGTCCATTGGAGTGAGATCCCAGAATGCATTGTATGCCAGGCATAGATTGCATCTCAACAGTCTGTAGGAAACAAAGTATAGAGAGAGGGCTTTGAGACAATATGCATATGGTATGTTGTTCATGCCCTGCTTTTTATGTGAGGAACCTCTGAGGATGTTCCAGTTGATGCATATGCCTGGTCAGGTGTATACCGAAAGGGCATTGCAGTCAATGATGGACTTGATGAGGACTGAATACACTTCCTAAGACCTAGATGCCATGCCCTGGCATATAAATTGAGCAGGACTGAATGATTATAACTTAGTCACATGTTGGTCAAAAGCCAGATTATCATCTACATATGTACCTGAATCCCTGACAGCTGGTTCTACTCTTAGGGGTGTGCTATCAATGAGGTAATTTCCTAGGGTGGCTGACATCCCAGGGAGTTGCATTATACATTTATTGGCATTAAGTTTTAAGCCATGGCCTTGTCACCAGTCATTTGTCTATGTTAATCCTTCCAGTAGGATGTTGGTGTCTTGGAGGATTCTATGAATGCTCCTAGTTTGCAATCATTTGCAAATTTAGCCAGCCAGAGGCCCTTGGCATGGGCCTTGACTGCAGTAAAGTAGATGACAAAAATAACGGACTCAGCACAGACCCGTGAGGGACACCACTAGTGTCTGGCTTCTTTGTGGAGGTGGTCTCTCCTATCCTAACTTCCTGGGTTCCATCTAAGAGCCCGCTGGCTATCTAGGGTGTTACTTATGGTTTTACGCCCATATTGGTGATTTTATTTACAATGCCCAAAAGGAATATTATATCAAATGTCTTAGCCAGGTCAAGGTAGGCAGTTTGTACTATTCTGCACTCATCCATTGCCTTGGTGACCTTATTCTACCAGACTGAGTAGGCATGATCTGCTATTGATAAAACCAAACTGGGTTGTAACCAGTGTTGATGGTCTTCTATTTCCTTGTTAATCGTCTCCATAATTCATTTCATGGCTTTGGATGTGAGACTAGTTAGACTTATAGGGCTGTAGTTCCCAAGATTCATTGCTGACTCAACCTTGTGCAGAGGGATGACCATTATACCCCTCCATTTACATGGCAGAGAGCATGTCTGGAGGCTATGATTAAACAGTGATTCCAGTGGTCCTGATAATTCATGTTTCGGGCTATTTAGGAGGCAGCCAGGGATGTTATCGAGCCCATAGTTGCATTATTTTTGCCTTTGAAAGTGTATCTAGGACCTGCTCCCTGGTGATTATTAGGGGGATTTTGTTTGGTGGTACTTCCTGGAGTTTGGCTGGGAGGGATAGGAGCTGAATTTTGTTGGCCAGCAGATGTGCTATATCTTCTAGCTCTGTGTAGGTGGTTCCATTTACAATCAATTCTGTACACTGCTGCGTACTGTCTTCGAGGTTTTGGACATAGCTAAGGAAAGCCTTGTGCATTTCTTTTGCCTGAGAGGCTAACTTTACCTCAGATTTGGGTTTAGTAAACTTAATTTGCCATCTTAATTATTTGATTAGATTGATGAAAGTGCTTTTGTCATGTTGACATAGCACTTCCTAATCTTCTCTATGACTTTTTTTCTTTTGTAGTATAACCTGTTTATGCTTGGATCCCACCAGGAAAGTTTGTTTTTTGAGTTAGTCCTGGATTTATTTCTTGTAAGCACAGCTGTCTTAATGCATTTACAGACATGATTGTATAGGGTTTCTTTGAACAATTCTGCATAGGCAGCTGTATTCACAGGGTTTAGGGGGGCTTGCAATTTTTACAGATTATCACTTAATAGTATGAAATTTGTCTTAGTATATTTACTAAATGTTACAGGGTTAGCCAGAGAATTGACTTTTATCTTGAAGAGGACAGCTTTGTGGTCTGGCCTTACCAGTGAGGACATTTATACTTCTGGGGAGGTACAGCTTTCTCCCATGTTTGTGAATACCATGTTGAATATGTTTGCACATCTAGTGGGCGCTTGAGCTATCTGGTCCAAGGTGTTTGTGTTTACAATGTCCAGGAATCTCTGACCCTGTAAGTTTGGGGTCATGTAAGTAGCCCAGTTTATTGTGGGATAGTTGAAGTCATACATGCTCACTCCTCAATAGCAGTACAGCAAAAACCTGTCATAATGGATGACCAGTTTCCATCCATTTCTCTGGTGAACATGATTGACATGGGCATCCGGAAGAAATGTAGTAACTGCTTCATGTATACTGATAGCCATGTATTCCTAAAATAAACAAATGCAATATGTGAGATATGTAATTACACTATGAATTTGGAATCAATTCACTCACGTAACGACAAATGGACATCAAACAGGTTGTCAGCACACACACATTACCTCTCACACAAAACAACATCATAACAGAAGCCTACCAAATGATCAGAGACCTCCCAAGTGCAAACCACTAGCACACACTACAAAGCAAATATAATCCACTACACATAATAACATGCACACCAGTGTCTCAGCAAATAAGCCCATAAGGCAAAACACCTCAAAACCAAATGTCCTGGTCATACGTGACTCCATAGTGAGATACACAGATGCATCCCTCACCAGGTTAGACACAGAGAAGGTCACAGTCAGCTGCTTGTCAGGTGCCAGGATTTGTCAAATCATGCATGCACTCACATCACTCAACAGCAATTACCTTTATGACTCTGTCATAATACATGTTGGGGCAAATGACTTGAAATGTACCTCTCTGGACTATATGAAAGGAGACATGACTGAACTTTCAGATTATGTGTCCCAGGCAGGTGTATACCTATCCCTAAGCAGCATTCTACTTTCACTCAAGATGATGCCACAATATTGACAGACATGATGGACTTCAACAATTGGCTTAGCTTCTGGTATCAATCCAGGGAGATCCAGTATCTGTCAGCCTGGGAAGACATGGTTAACAGACCGTGCTGCTTTGCCAGAGATGGTCTTCACCTGTCTACTCTAGGCTTTTGGATACTGTCAAAGGTGCATGCCTCTTGCATAGTGCATTTTTTAGGCACTGTCATAACAACAAAATATCTGATGTAAAAAAAAAATTAACTTGAGACAAACTCTGCCTAATACTAGGAACCAAAACTGGAAATGGCACTCCCTGGAAACACTATACACCTTGAAAGATGCTGACGTCTGTGCAGCCACTGAGACATTGTTCAAGGCCACAAAGAGAACCAGAGCTGTTCAAGGCTACAATGCCTTCCACATGTTCAGACCGCAAAAAAAGTATGAAAGAACAAAAGGTGGAGGTGTATTCATCATCACTAAAGCCAAATACACCTCAAGACTGGTTAAATGGTATGACATTCTTGAGCTACTCCAGGTCCAACTAACTATAGGTAAAGCACCCTACCATATCATTGCTAGCAACAGGCCCCCCATCATGAACCCAGAGAAGCACACCAACTACCTAGATTTACTAGAGTCACTCACTATATGGCCAAACACTTATGGGAGATTTCAACTATCCTTCCATCAAATGGGCAACATACACAAGCACAAACATGCTCACTCTGAGTTTCCTGGACTTTGTCAGTGCAAATGCCCTGGAACAGCTAGTCTGCACCCCACAAGGGGCTCAAATGTCCAAGACTTAGTACTTATCAACATGGGAGGTTACTGCACTATCCCTGCGCGTTGCCCTCTCTGGTAAGGTCATACCATAAATCTGTCTCATTTGAGTTAATGATCTGACCTGACATCCCCGCAGGACCAAAAAAAACTGAAACATTTCCCCAAAGCAAGCTACAGACTACTAGGCAATGGTATAAAAAGTTTCAAACCCCCTGCTAACACAGCCAGCAATGATTCCTATGCAGAGGAGTACACAAATGCCCTGTATAACCACCTAAACAACTGTATAGACTTGGCTGTATCTGACCAGATCAAAACTAGGTCCACCCAAAAAAAAGGCCACCCTGGTGGACCTCAACTATAAATAGGTTATATAACAAAAGGAAAAAAATGATGTCTAAGAACAAGAGGGAAGTTACTCACTAGATGAAGAATACTCTCCACAGCTTGAACAAGCAAATCAGATATCCTGTAAAGTACTCTAAAGCTAGTTACAAATTTAAATTAGCATTCCTATCTAAGGACAATCATAAGACATTCTTTGGCTACATTTAAAATCTAAAAGGGAATGCCCAACTATGTGCCCAATTTATAGCGGACCATACCACTCATACTGACCTGAGGAAGCTGACAACCTGCTAGCTGACAGATTTGGTGAAAACTTCCCCTTGCCCCCACTAGCCATACCCCAAAGCATACCTGATATTACTCCTCTACCTAGTATCTCCAAAGAACAGGACATATCCTTGTTCTCCAAGATGAAAAACACAGACTCTATGAGGTCAGATATCCCATGCTGCTTACTAAACAATCTAAAACAGGACCTAGCAGAACCACTTGACATTCTCTTTAACTTCAGTCTGAGCACTGGCTTTGTTCCAGCAGAGTGGAGAATAGCAACAGCAATCTCCTTGCACAAATGAGGTCCATCAACTGACCATGGGAATTATAGACTCATAAGCCTAACCAAGCTTATCTGCAAGGCCATGATAAGTGTGAAGACTGGTATAGAAGGGGTGAAGGTTGTCAGCCTAGTCAAATAGAATTTGATACATAATTATGGCATTTGTAAATATAAATATAAAATACAAGCTTGTTTCTTAAATGAAAGAAAACACTGTAAAATGTGAACTTCAAGATTGTATCAACATTGCCATTTTCTGTAAGGAAAACTAAGCCAAGCATTTCAAATGTTCTTTGAAATTAAAATTATGTTTTGTATATCCGTTGAAGTTAGAATTTGGAGTCGATGAGTCTGGAGTAAGCATCCTGCCTATTGTTTTAAGGCTAAAGTTTATGACCAGAATTTACATGTGGAATGTCCTTTGTTGATCTAAGTGGAAAAGAATGTAAATGCAGTTTCGGTTTGGCCTAGAAACCAGGAAAGTGTAAACAAATGATGTAATGTTTTATCAGAACTGCAGTTTCAATTTAAACAGTGAGAACCAGAGATTATTGAGGATTTTTGTCTTGATATCCAACCTCAGCATACTGCCTGCTGTCTTAAGTAAGTTATATTAGAAGCATGTTTTCTTGTAGAAATAGCTAGAATTATAAAGATTAGACTAAGTGTTTTTCTGTTATATCAGAACTTTCAAACTGAATTATTTTAAGTTTCTGTGTGATCTCTGAACTCTTGAATAGCACTGTGGTGTAGTAGTATTGTCTTGTGTTTTAATTATTTATTATTAAATATTTTAAAACCTTTTATCTGTGGCTGGTTTATGCAGAGATAATTAAGTTCTAGAGTACAATGCATGCTTATAAGTGATCCTGTAATAAGCCCTTCCAAAGCCTTAAGATTGCTTAAATTGATGGGGTGGAGCCTAATGCCTAACTGAAAGCAGCAAATTTTTTGAGCTCCACATATTCATACTAGAAATAACAGGAAAATCTTATTATAATCAAATAATTCTTGATAAATCTTATATGAGAAACTCTTAGCAATAGAACCACCAATTTTGAGGAAGAAATTTTGAAATTTTGCTGTCAAATAAACCTGAAGACTAACTAAGCTGTGTTGAAATGAACAACTCCAAGAACTCTCACTCGGACTCTACTCTGAAAAGAGAAATCCAAGTGATATCAGCCACCCTTCAAGATTTATCTTTGAAGATGGACAGATTCACTGAAAACCTAGAAAACCTTAAAGAAAATTGCCAAAAGCAAACTGATGTCTTTAAGGAAATTCTACAGCAACAGCAACTAAAAATGTCAGACATCGAAACATCTCTAAATGATATTGATGGAAGGCTAAAAGAAGAACTTCGTAGTGAATTTCTACTACAACAGAATACTTGGTTAATAAACAAAATAGATGATATTGATAAAAGGGAAAGAAGAACAAACATAAGAATTTTTGGAATCCCAGAGAAGCCCGAGGGAGAAGACATCATCTCATTCTTGAATTCATGGTTACCTGAAATCTTAGAGCTCAAAGAAGGCTTATCTTATGGAATTGAAAGAGCACACAGGGCCATTGGAAAACCACTTCCTGTTTCATCAAAGTCATCTTCAAGATCTATAGTGGTTAAATTTCAGTCTTTTATGTACAAAGAACTGATCTTGAGATCTGCATGGAGGAAAACTCCACTTACTTACAAGCAATCCCAATTAAGATTTGATAATGACTTTTCAGCAAGAGTCTTAGAACAAAGAAAGAGAGCTTGGCCCTCAGTGAAACTCCAAAAACAAAATAGAATAAAGTCACAACTTGTATACCCTGCTAAAATCAGAATCCATCATAATAATGACATGAGAACTTTTAATAACATCAAAGAAGCCACTTCCTTCATTAAAAACAACAATATAATCACACTATCAGAAGAAATGGATTGGTCAAATTCAACCTCCTTAAAGAGAACCTCGGGAAAAAACACTTTGACTGATGTGAGAAAGAAAAAACAAAAGACTGACATTAAGAACATTGATGATACAAATTCTCTCAAAGCATTAACTAAGGTATGATTCTTATAGATAGCCTTTATTTCATAAAGTTCTTTTTCAATACACTTCATACACATAAATAGTTTTTTTTTTTCTTTTCAAGAAAAGTATCATAATTTATACATTACTGTAATAATATAGCTGGGGACTTGATGGAATCATAATGTTTGAGTTATATAGTCTTATGTAATTGAAAAGTTTACTTGGAGGCTTTTTTTTTCTTCACTAGTTAAACTCTCACTCATAGAGCATTAGTTTCTTAATGAAATATTAGTGTTATTCTATACTTATTAACATGAAGATTACTAGTCACTGTGGTAAAATTTTAATAATTTAAATCCAACTTTTTATAATGCGTTTTAAAATAAACACTTCTTGAACTTGTCATTTTCTCACATGAGTGGGAGAAAACGTTTTAAAAAATTCACCTACTAGCGGTTTAAAATTCTAAAGAGCCGTTAGCGGCTAACTGCTTTAAAATATATTCTCAAGCTCTCTAGTCATGTTATTACTTTGTTATCTTCACTAAAATCATCCAGCATTCTATTTGTTATATATGAAACATGTTTGTATGCTGAATTCATAGAACACTTCCTTAGTTCGCAAATGGTGTGCTTCGCACACTCCCACAGTGATTTTCTTGACAGTTACTTGAAGCGATAAGAGTTAAAAAATATTTATACATAATATTAATTCATTTTCGATTGCTCACTTAATTCCATACAAAGTTAGTGGGTAGGCATGCCCCATTCTAGCAGACAGAAGAAATAATGGGGTACTAACCCTTCCCAGGATACTCACACATAATCATTATTATATAGCACGCACTTAAGGGCAATCTAGTGGACTTTAACAAGAAACTAGATCCCTCAGTATATACATATGTAGACACAGGGAGGATGTACAGAACCTACACAGAAGATGCCCCAAGAAAGAACTAAAATAGAGGACTAAGCAATATAAGGCATCAATGCTAACTGCTACATCACTTGTTTGTTCTAAACATGGAGTTTAATATGATACATGCAAACAAAACACAAATGTATTTATTACTGCATATTTCACCTCTAAAGAGGGATGGTCTTCTGACCTGTACCGTAAAGAATATAGCTACATTTCTTGATGGTGTGTAGCTCAAACAAACAATATAAAACAGTAGTAATAACAACAGATGGAAAAGACCTTTAAAAACTCATAAGATGAATTTGGCATTGGAAAAATTAAAATTTAGTTCACTCTCAGCATCTCCAAAACACTTACAAAACTTAGCAATGAGAATAAAAAGGCAAAATATGGAAAATAATATTACAAATATTGTCCATGAAGGGAAAGATAATAAAAAAGTGTCAGACATAAATGATATCCTAGAATCTTTTAAATTCCATTATCCTAATCATTATGGAAACAATAATAACAATCCTACTTTCATAAGATTAAAAACAAGCAATTCTGTAATAAATAAAATACCTGAAAATTTTAAAATTGATATTGAAAAACAAATCTCTCTTAAGGAAATAAATGATAAAATTAGAAACAGTAAAAATAACAAATCACCAGGAATCGATGGCATAATAATGGAATTATACAAGATACTCCCAAATTCAGCAAGCTCTTTACTTCATAAGACTCTAAATGAAGTTCAAGTTCAAAATATAATTCCACCGTCCTGGAGGTATTCATTAATTACTCCAATAAAAAAGAGAAAAAAGACGTTTCCCTCTGTAGTTCATATAGACCGATTTCCCTATTAAATAATGATTACAAAATATTTATGACTATATTAGTTAATAGAATTAAAAAAAAATCCTTGACTCAAATCATAAATGAAGACCAAACAGGTTTTATTTATGGCAGGCATACATATGACAATATACAAAGAATCCAAACCATTATTGAGATATTGAACAGGAATAATATAGAAGCTCTCATAATTACACTAGATATAGAAAAAGCATTTGATTCAGTGAATTTGGATTATTTATTTAAAATTTTAGAACTTTTTGAGTTTCCAGTAAATTTTATTAATTTGATAAAGAATATATAAAAAGACAATTTGGCCTATGTAAAGTTAGGTCCGTTCACATCAGAAGACTTCAAAATAACTTAGGGTACTAAACAAGGTTGTCCTATGTCTCCCATTCTATTTGCCTTATCAATAGAACTATTTACAATAACAATACGTAGAGGCACAAAAATTGAAGGAATAAATACTTACAATCAATTTAATTCTAAGATTATGTTGCTTGCTGATGGTATATTGCTAACTTTGTCTCCAAATGAAGAATCTTTACAAGAACTAGAAATTCAAGTGGAATTTTTTTTCTAAATCCTGGTCTTTGTTTTAATAAATCTAAATCAAAGCATATTCTACTAAACACAAAGGGGGACTTTCACTTGAGAAAATATATACTCAGAGAAAAAGTCTCTTCTTAGAATATTTAGGAATTATTATATCTGATAAAATAGATACTACTCTGACTCTAAACTATAATAAAATTTTAAACTTAACACGAACATATATAGAAAACTGGAATAAATTAAATCTAAAATTTGAGGACAGATTACTGCTAATAAAAATGATATTACTACCAAAAATAAATTATATAGCTCAAGCTATACCTATAATTACAAAAAAAAAAAATTCTAAAAGAAATTCACAAAATTCTATTACATTTTCTATGGTACCCAGAAAAGAATAGAATTGTGTTCTCTCATCATATTAGACCATGGGAATTAAGAAGAACTAACTTTCCAAACATAGAGACATATATCAAAGCCTCTATCTTTAAATTAGTTTTGAACTGGATAAATCCAAATTTCTCTTCTGCCTGGAAGACCCTGCATATGATTATTTTTTTAAATGAAAACAAATTAACAAAAAATGCATTTTTGAACAACCACAAGAATGTGTTTTGGCACATATGTATTAATATTCAAAATAACATATCAAAACCCAACAATCTAACATACTTAAATTATATATATAATTTATTCAGAACTTTTATAATTTCCAATCCTGACATAAAACTATGGTTTGAATTATTATTGCCATTTAATATGTCAAAAAATTTTAAACAGAAAATTCATGATAGCACACTAAATTAATTGGGAATCCAACAACTTTATATGCTGGATTCAATGTATAAACAATCTTAAAATATCAAGTAGTCATCGGATTATAAATTCATTTGATATAACAAATATGGACTGGTCAAGTCTCCAAAAAATTTTACTATATTCTAAAGATTTATGCAAAATAATTAATGATTCACCCTTTAAAACTAAATCAAAATTCATAAACTATATATATGAATTGATTTATAACAATTATAATAGGCCAAATTCAACTTCCAAATTATATAAAATTCTAATAGTTTACAAAATCAAAACTGATCAAAACACTTGGAATTTTATAACTTAAGGTTTAACAACAAATCTTTCAAATGATTATAAAAACAACTTATTATACTCCATCAAACAAACTTCTAATGTCCAAACATGGAGAATCTTCACCTGGAAATTTTTATATAGAGCCTTTTACACTCCAAACAAAGTAGCTAAATTCAACTCTACACAAAATGTTATTTGCTGGAGATGTTCTTTAAGTTGTGAAGCAGATTGGATACATATTTTTTATCACTGTATTAAAATATATTGGGATGAAATTCATAAATTTCTCCAAGACATTTATAATGATTCATTTGTCTTGACAAAATCACTAATTTTCCTGAATGTAAATGAAACAGTAGTTATGAACAGAAAAGATCAATATCTTTTATGGACTATTTTGGCTTTAGCCAGCAAGTGTATCACAAGGAAATGGAAATCCTCAACCCTTCCATGTTTTGAAGACTTTTTGTCCCTACTGAAAGAAACTGCATAAAAGGAGATAAAAGTCAAGGAAGAAAGAATTTTTCCCAGAAAGTGGACAGATAACTCTTGGAATAAAATACTTACACTCATTGGAACATTGCAAATGGATACAATCTCCATCATATGAATTCAAAGAGTCATAGACTTTTGTTGATTTGTGAAAATATAAGAGATAAGAATGTATTTACTGAATATTCTTTTTTCTTCTTGTAATTTTTATTTTTTTTCTTGTTTCCCATCTTTGGGCCACTTGTAAATATTGTAAATAATGTTATTGTTCTACTCATTATTATTGAATTGTAATCTAATTTACTGTTTTCTTTAAAAACAAATAAAAATTATTTGAGCAAAAAAAAAAAAGATTGCTTACGTTACACTACTATTGGATAATAATATTGCACAGTAATAATTGGACACCCTTTTAAGGGCCTTTGGGTTGCTGATAATTATTAGCTGGTGGTGGCAGTAATCACTAATGTAAAGTCTGGGTAAAAGGGCACAGCTGGAGAATCTGTGTCAGCCTTTCCCAGGAGTGTCTGTGAAGTTGTATAAATACTTATCTCAAAGTGTGTTTGTGTGTGTGTGTGTGTGTGTGTGTGTGTGTGTGTGTGTGTGTGTGTGTGTGTGTGTGTGTGTGTGTGTGTGTGTGTGTGTGTGTGTGTGTGTGTCAGCTACTTGGGCAGGGACACGAAGCACTGCTGGGACAAAGAGGGTACTGGAGGTTACCTTCTCAGCTAGGCTGAGATCTGGACCCTATAGCTGTACCAGTGGGGAGTCTTATTGGGGACCTGGAGAGCAAGACAGCAACCAGCCCCAAACTCACTGCGACTTCTGTGTGCACTTAAGGGAAATTGTACTTTACTGTGTGTATTTGTTATCATTTACTCTTATATGAGATGCCCTCTCTGGCGTTAGTGGTGAGGACTGAGGCTCCTTTATTGCTGGGCCAGGGCATGGGTATCACATGTGGTTTGCAGTGGTGGGATACATTTCACATTTGTGGTGGTGGTGGATATCCACATCCCATATTAATTAGTTGGCAAATACTAAATGGCTTGCAGTGGTGTGGGTAGAGTGAATCCTGAAGCTTATGTACAGTGAGCTTTGAAGGTGTTTTGTACTCTAAAACAGCTATGCAGTTAATACTCAGAGTTCAGATCACAATTGTTTTATTTTTTTTGTTAACTTAGTTAGTCAGGGTGAGCAGGCCGCATGTCAGCAGAGGAGTATGGAAAGCTGACAAGGAGCCAGCTGGTGTAGATGTGCCAGGCTAGGGAACTAGTGCATGGAAATCTGATTAAGGCAGATCTGATTGCAGCCTTCGTTACAGTTGCATCAGAAAACAGCATACAGGAGGACAAACAGACTGGCAGTGAAGATACAATATCCTCAGAGAATGAACAGCTCAACCTTTCTGCGAAGGTCAATCAGACTGGCAGTGGAGATACAATATCCTCAGAGAATGGACAGCTCAACCTTTTTGCAGTAGACTTAAAAATCCTGGTGGGGCTAAAGAGACTTGAGTTGGAGGCCAGGCATTTGGAGATAGAAGCCAAAGAAAATAAGCATCAGAGGAGGCATCAGAGGGAAATTCTGACTCTTTGCCAGAGTCATGGAGGTAATGGGGAAGGGAGTACCTGGACCCCAGAAGCACAACAGGTCAGTAAATTTCTTCCGCAATTTAAAGAGGGGGATAATTTTGATAGTTTAATTCATATGTTTGAGATGGTATGCAAGCAGTATAGTGTTGACCAAAGGCTCTGGATACAGTTCCTGACCCCCTTACTGCATGGGAAAGCTGTAACTTTTTTATCAAAAATGCCTGACTCTGTCTGTATTAATTATACTGCTATAAAAAATGTTTTTTTGAATGTTTTAAGCTAACAGCTGAAATGTATAGGAAAAAGTTTCATGAGCATAGATGCAAGGCAGATGAAAATGTGTGTGAATATGTTACTGAATGTGGATAATCTGCAAAAGGGCCTTACAGAAACAGATGCTTGGTGCCAGAGCCATGGGCTCAAGCTCAATGCCAAGAAATGTATAGTTATCGCCTTTGGGAAAAAACATGTACCCGTGAATTACCATATATGTGGCAGTACACTAAATACCGAAAGTGTGATAAGAGACTTAGGGACACAGGTGGACAGTGGTCTCACCTTTGATAACCACATTGCCACAACAGTCAGGAAATCCTTCTATGTGGTGCACCTCATCACTAAGGGCTTTTCAACCAGAAAAAAGGAGGTCTTTGTCCCACAGTACTCATCCCTCATTAGACCCATTATAGAATACAATGCCCCATTTGGTATGTACCTCTCAAGACATCTGCAACAACTGGAAAGGCCACAGAAATACCTCACTAAAAGAATCACAGACTTTATGCAGACGCCCTATGCTGACCGCCTTAAAAAACTCCAGCTATACTCTGTCGCATATTGTCTACTCAGAAGCGATCTCTGCTTAACATACAAGGCCATGTCAAACCCAGAGCTGTTGGATATGCTACACTTAAAGAAATCACAATCCCTCAGAGCCACATGCTCCAGGGATCTAAACCTTGTCATCACAATAAACAAAACATCCTGACCCAGAGACTCCCCAGACTCTGGAATAGATTGTCCATACATGTCAAGCAGAGTGCCTCTTTGGCCCTCTTCAAAAGGAACCTTGACGATTGGATGGGAAAAAGGAAATTCACCCCGTGGATCACGTCAGTTGCCCTGCTAGACAGGGGTCCAGGGAAGTAAATAGTGTGGGAAGAAATAGTCAGGGAATTGTTATGGCTAGGCTTGTATAGGCCCTAGGGCTGATAGCCTAGTACCAACCTATGAACCTATGAACTGAGCACTTATTTTCATAGCTGGGTGAGTGGATGTCAAGTCACCACCTTTGAAGGGCTGGCAGACTTTTGGTGAGGGATCAAGCCCTTAGCACTTTGCCTGAGGACATGAGGGTCTGATTAGCTGATAGACAATGTGCTACTTCAGATGAGTTGGGGAAGAAGGGAGACCTGTACCTGGCCAGCAGGGCAGCCTTGCACAGAAAGAGGACCACCAGTACTGCTCATAGGTCTAAAGGAACCCAAGGTGGGCAGCAAAGACTTCCCCAACAGAATCTGCCAGTAGCAGGGGAAGCCACTAGTCCAGGTATATGTACAGGAGCTACAGTTAAATGTTTTGAATGCAACCAATGGGGCCATATGGCATACAGGTGTCCATGGAGGGAAGGTGGGGAACCAAAAGTGAGAGAGCCAGTAAGTGGGAAATACAAAATGCCAATAGTAGGTTGTCTTGAGACAACAGGGGTACCAAACTACCATCCGGCAGATGTCCTGAGAGGGAAGGATATGGATGAGGCAGTACCATGTACTTATGCAGTTACATGCAGTGAGCCTAGGAGACAAGCATGTGGGTCATATGCCTGGGGGAGACCCAGACAGACTGCATACTTGCAGCCAGGACTGGTGAGGTGGTTACTTCAGGGAGTGAGCTACGCTGTAGCAGAGAAACTGAAGGTGAGTGACAGCTGCTTGTGGGTACTGATGTTCCCTTTGACAAGGTAACTGCAAAGGTAGAGGTGAGTAATAGTACCCAGGCTGACAGTGAGGAACCACTGTCAGAGGATGCTAGACTTCCTGTGGAAGGGGAACTGGGAAGGGTTACAAGGAGAGAGTTGAGACAGGCTCAGCTCTCAGAGCCTACATTGCAAGACCTGAGGCAGGTAGCTAGAAAGGCACCTGATTCTCAAGGAAAGGGGGAATCTGTTTACTGGGACAAAAGGTTACTATACAGAGAGTGGACCCCTGAGGGAGGGCTAGAAGGTGAAAGAGTACAGCAGTAAGTAGTGCCTAGAGCTTACCGTCTAGTGCTTCTAGCCATAGCCCATGATATTCCCTTTGCAGGTTGTATGGGCATAAAACATACAAAGACACGTATTATGCAAAACTTATTGGCCTGGAATTTCCAAATATATAACAGGGTACTGCAGGACCTGTGAGTAGTGCCAAAAGGTAGGCGAGGCAGAAGACAAGGTGAGAGCTCCTTTGATGCCTTTGCCTGTGATTGAGGAGCCATTTCAGAGGGTAGCTATGGATATTATGGGTCCTCTGAGTACCCCAAGTTCCACAGGGAAAAAGTATTTCCTAGTGGTAGTGGATTATGCTACACGATACACTGAGGCAGTGGCTTTGTCCTAAATTGAGGTAAAGAAGGTGGCAAATGCTTTGTCAGAGATTTTCAGCATTGTGGGTTTCTCAAAAGAAATACTGACAGAGGTGCCAATTTCATGTCGGACCTGCTGGCTTGTCTATGGAAATCTTTTGGGGTGAAGCACATGAAGACCAAAACCTACCATCCCTAGACTGATGGTGTTGTTGAGAGGTTAAACTCTACAATCAAGTCTATGTTATGGGCATTTGCAGATCAGTTTAAGAGGGAGTGGGACAAATATTTTACCCATCTGTTGTTTGCTTACAGAGAGGTTCCCCAGGAATCCACAGGTTTTTCACCCTTTGAGTTGCTGTATGGGACCTCTAGATTTAATTTGAGATGAGTGGGAAGGTGAGTGTGAGACTCACAAAGAGTCTGTGTGGCATATGTCCTAAACCTCAGGACAAGGCTCAAGGAAATAATGGGCTTGACCCAGGAGAACCTGGCAGAAGCACAACAACAGAAAAAGGTGTGGTATGACAGGAATGCTCAATCTAGAGAGTATGCTGTGGGGCAACAGGTAATGATTCTCATTCCTGTCAGACACAACAAACTGCAAGCAGCTTGAGAGGGAACCTACAAGGTTGTAAGAAAGGTAAGTGATGCTAACTACATGGTGGAACTGCTCAGCAGATGGCAGGGGCACAAATTGTACCATGTTAACATGATGAAACCTTACCACGATAGGGAGACCCTTGTGCTGAGCATTTGCAGTGTATTGCAGGAGTCTGAGGGAGATCTGGGGACTGATCTCCTCAGTGAGGTTCGGGCTGACACCTCAGTGGAAGGGGTAGAAATATCCCAGCATCTATATCCTACCCAGGTTCAAGAAATTCGAGCAGTGTTGCAGGAATTTGGGGACATGTTCACTGGGAAACCAGGGTGCACCCATCTGGTGCAGCACCAGGTGGATACATGACCCCAAAGGCCTAATAGGCAGCCCCTTATAGGGTGCCTGAGAGAATCAGGCAGACTCTGAGGGAAGAGGTACAGGAGATGTTGGAACTAGGGGTGATTCAAGATTCCAACAGTCCCTGGGCCTCCTCAGTGGTGCTGGTGCCAAAGAAGGATGGCAGCACCAGGTTCTGTGTGGATTAATGGAAATCAAATAGTCACACAGAGTTGGATGCTTACCCCATGCCTAGGACAGATGAGGCCCTAGAGCAGCTGGGTGAGGCTAAGTATCTTACATCCATTGCTCTTACCAAGGGTTACTGGCAGGTGCCCTTGACTCCCAGTGCTAGAGAGAAGTCAGCCTTTGTAACTCCTTTTGGCTTGTACAAGTTCACAAAGATGCACTTTGGGATGAAGAATGCCCCACTGACTTTCCAGAGGCTGGCGGATAATATCCTAGCAGGAGTAGGAGGGTTTGCCCTTGCTTACCTAGATGATATTGCCATCTACAGCCAATGCTGGCCAAAGCTCCTTCAGCTTGTCAGGGAGATACTGGGCAGACTACAGAGGGCAGGATTGACCATTAAGCCAAGCAAATGTCAGGTGGGTATGGCAGAGATCACAGAGTGGGGAGTGGTAGGATAAGACCAGAACCTGCCAAAGTGGAAGCCATTCAGACATGGCCTGCACCTGTTACTAAAAAGCATGTGAGGGCATTCTTAGGGACTGCAGGGTACTACAGAACAGTTGTCCCCAATTATAGTACCCTAGCTTCTCCCCTCACAGATCTGACAAGGAAGAACAGGCCAGATAAGGTAGTGTGGAGCCTATCATGTGAGCAGACATTCCAGAATCTTAAAGAAGCTTTGGAAGGACCCCCTGTGTTAGCCAGTCCAGATTACAGCAAATAATTTGTTGTGCAAGTGGATGCTTTGAACCATGGAGTGGGGGCTGTACTTAGCCAGATTTCATTAGAGGGAGTAGAGAACCCAGTGGTTTATCTCAGTTATAGGCTCCAACCCAGGGAGGAATGCTATGCAGCTGTAGAAAAGGAATGTCTAGCCATAGTGTGGGCACTGCAGAAACTTCAGCCTTATCTGTATGGAAGACAATTCACTGTAATGACAGATCACAACCCCCTAACATGGTTAAACAGAGCCAGCCAGCAAAATGCCAAGTTGCTAAGATGGAGCCTGGGGTTGCAAGCATATGATATGTCAGTGCAGCACCGTAGTGGGATTAGCAATGCCAATGCAGATGGGCACTCAAGACAGGGAATGGGATGAGATACACTCAGATAGATCCAGCCCTCTCAAGTGGCATTTCTCAAGGGTCACTTGAAAAACTAGCTTGAGTTTTCCAGGGGGCTGTGAAGACTGGTAGAGAAGGGGTGAAGGCTGCCAGCCTAGTCAAGTAGAATTTGATACATAATTCTGGCATTTGTAAATATAAATATAAACTACAGGCTTGTTTCTTAAATTAAAGAAAACACTGAAAAATGTGAACTTCAGGATTGTAGCAACATTGCCATTTTCTGTAAGGAAAACTACTCCAATCATTTCAAATGTTGTTTGAAATTAAAATTATGTTTTGTATGTCCTTCGAAGTCAGAATTTGGAGTAGATGAGTCTGGAGTAAGCATCCTGCCTATTGTTTTAAGGCTAAAGTTCATGACCAGAATTTACATGTGGAATGACCTTTGTTGCTCTAAGTGGAAAAGAATGTAAATGCAGTTTCGGTGTGGCCTGGGAACCAGAAAAGTATAAACAAATGATGTAATGTTTTATCAGAACTGCAGTTTCAATTTAAACAGTGAGAGCCAGAAATTATTGAGCATTTTTGTCTTGATATCCAACCTCAGCACTGTGCCTGTTGTCTTAAGTAATTTATCTTAGAAGTATGTTTTCTTGTAGAAATAGCTAGAATTATAAAGATTAGACTAAATGTTTTTCTGTTATATCAGAACTTTCCTAATGAATTATTTTAAGTTTCTGTGCGATCTCTGAACTCTTGAATAGCACTGTGGTGTAGTAGTATTGTCTTGTGTTTTAATTATTTATTATTAAATATTTTAAAACTTTTTAACTGTGGCTGGTTTATGTAGAGATAATTAAGCTCTAGAGTACATTGCATGCTTATAAGTAATCCTGTAATAAGCCCATTCAAAGCCTTAAGATTGCTTAAGTTACACTACTATTGGATAATAATAGTACACAGTAATAATTGGACACCCTTTTAAGGGCCTTTGGGTAGCTAATAATTATTAGCTGGCGGTGGCAGTAATTACTACTGTATAGTCTGGGTAAAGGGGCACAGCTGGAGAATCTGTGTCAGACTTTCCCAGGAGTGTCTGTGAAGTTGTATAAATACTTATCTCAAAGTTTGTGTGTGTGTGTGTGTGTGTGTGTGTGTGTGTGTGTGTGTGTGTGTGTGTGTGTGTGTGTGTGTGTGTGTGTGTGTGTGTGTATGTCAGCTACTTGGGTAGGGACATGAAGCACTGGTAGGATAGAGAGGGTACTGGAGGTTAACTTTCCAGCTAGGCTGAGATCTGGACTCTATAGCTGTACCAGTGGGAAGTCTTACTGGGGACCTGGAGAGCAAGGGAGCAACCAGCCCCAGACTGACTGTGATCTCTGTGTGTGCTTAAGGAAAATTGTACTTTACTGTGTATTTGTTATCCTTTCCTCTTATATGAGACACTCTCTCTGGTGTTAGTGGTGAGGATTGAGGCTTCTTGATTGCTGGGCCAGGGCTCCGGCATCACAATAAAAATCATCATGGACCTTATCAACAAGGACATAGGTGACCTTTAAACACTTGTCCCAATCCAGTTTGCCTTTGTTAAAGGTATATCATGCTTATAGACCCTGGTGGACTTCTTCAAGAATGTCACCAAAGCCCTGGATGAAGTTAAAACAGAACATACTGCCTATCTCAATCTTGCCAAGGCTTTGTACACAATTCCTCACTCATGGATCATTAGGAAACTCTCACAGATTGGGATTAACCCATATGTCACTAGCTGGGTATTCAACTGGCTCACCGACAGAATGCATACTGTCAAATTTAGGGATTCTACCTCAACCAGTAGACCAGTTACCAGTGGCATACCACAAGGATCTGTGTTAGGCCCTCTACTGTTTGGAATCTATTTCTCAGAAGTCCAGGTGAAAGTAGATGGCCTATGACTTACCAAATTTGCTGATGATTGCAAATTGGGTGTAATAATTGAGTGCCCAGATGATGGTAACATTATACAAAAGAGCCTAACACAGACAAATGATTGGTGCCATAGCCATGGACTAAAACTAAATGCAAAAAAGTGCATTATTATCCCCTTTAGCAAAGAGTAAGTCCCTGTAAATTAGAAAATTGAAAGCACCCCCCCCTAAGCTCAAACCCAGTGGTGAGATATTTAGGAACACAGGTTGATAGCAATCTAAACTTTAATCAACATGTGTTGATAGTGGTAAGGAAAGCCTTCTATGTTGTGCATCTGATAAGTAAGAGCATTGCATACAAGACTAAGGATGTTATAATTCCTATGTACTTGTCCTTCATCAGACCTCTAATAGAGTACAATGCTCCCTTTTGAATGTACCTCACCAAACACTTGCAGCAGCTGAAGAGACCACAGAGGTTTCTCACCAAGAATATTCAGGGTCTCTAAAACATGGCCTACATGGAAAGACTGAAAGCCCCATCACTGTCCTCTGTATCCTATAGGCTGCTGAGAGGCAACTTGCACCTTGCCTACAGAGCAGTCTCTGACCCTACCCTAATAAAAATACTGCACATCCGCAAATCAAATGTGACAAGACTGACTCACTCCAGGGATCTCTACTTAGCCTGTAGCATTATCAGAACATGCTGGAGAGACAGATATATCTACCAGAGATTGCAGCTCATCTGGAATAAACTCCCAATTCACATTAAGCAGAGCTCCTCAATAACTCTATTCAGACTCAACCTAAACAATCGGATTGGAGATCGTAAATTTGCCCCAGGTCTGGCACCTATCTCCCTCATAGACAGGTGCAGTCAGTTGTGCTCATAGACACACTCTGCAAATGCCCATCTAACCAAGGTCATTTAGGGAACACGGGTATAACATGATTAGGCTTGTAAAGGCCCTATAGCCAATAGCCTAGTAATCTCCTATGAACCTATGAACACGAATATGCTATTGGGTTGAATAATGAAGGCCTCCAGTAAGTCCAAGTATAAGATATGAGTTGCTTGAGTCATAATGCTTTACTTATAACTTGCAAGGATATGATACAGGACTTTGCTTATGGAAATCTGAACATGGAGAAGCTCAAGCCTGTCATCCTGGCTTAATATCAGAGCTTTGGCCGGCTAACATCTACCTGAAATGAAGTGGACGTATAAGTGAATTTAAGTACACTTTTATCTGCTCTTTTGCATATAATACTGTATTTAATTTATTTATTTGTGTTTTTCACTGAATATTAACTCAACTGAAGTTGTGGCTGTCTCTCTACAGAGTACTTTTTAGAATTTCTGTGTAGCCATTGATTGCAGTGGGGGTAGTTTCAGCTCATCACTGACATCTTGTCTTGCCTTATATAAGTGGTACATTTTGAGTTATCTCTGCTTAATATCAGAGCTTTGGCTGGCTAACATCTACCTGAAATCAACTGGACATATAAGTGAATTTAAGTATACTTTTTTCTGCTCTTTTTCATATAGTACTGTATTTAATTGTATTTTTCACTGAATATTAACTGAACTGAAGTTGTGGCTGTCTCTCTACAGAGTACTTTCTCTAAATTTCTTTGTAGCCATTGATAGCTGTGGGGGTAGTTTCAGCTCATCACTGACATCATCCTGCTTTGCCTTATATAAGTGGTACATTTTGAGTTATCTCTGCTTAATATCAGAACTTTGGCCGGTTAACATCTACCTGAAATCAGGAAGTATAAGTGAATTTAAGTACACTTTTATCTGCTGTTTTGCATATAGTACTGTATTTAACTTATTTATTTGTGTTTTTCACTGAATATTAACTCAACTGATGTTGTGGCTGTCTCTCTACAGAGTACTTTTTAGAATTTCTGTGTAGCCATTGATAGCAGTGGGGGGTAGTTTCAGCTCATCACTGACATCCTGTTTTGCCTTATATAAGTGGTACATTTTGAGTTATCTCTGCTTAATATCAGAGCTTTAGCTGGCTAACGTCTACCTGAAATCAGCTGAACGTATAAGTGAATTTAAGTACACTTTTATCTGCTCTTTTGCATATAGTACTGTATTTCATTTATTTATATGTGGTTTTCACTGAATATTAACTCAACTGAAGTTGTGGCTGTCTTTCTACAGTTAGTTCCCTACCCACACTCCCTGTTCTTGTTTTGGTATTAATGTTGGTGGCTTTGAAATTGCCTGCCCCTCTTGTCGATTTGAATTTGGATACTCCTTCTGGGCCCATCTCATTTGCTTACTCAACTGAATGCAGTGAGATCATATTCTGATTTCAGGCACTCCTATTGTGAACCTTCCTTATAAAAAAAAAAAAAAAAATATATATATATATATATATATATATATATATATATATATATATATATATATGTATATATATATCTTATTCATCTGCTCTTACTGTAACTGTCTTAGTTGCTCTTCAGCGTGCTGTTATCTGTTCAGTCCCTCTTACTTGCACTTATTACTGCTTGCTAGTAGCCTTCTAATTTACTGCCTTCTGCACTTGCTTTTTAGTCATTTGTTAATTTAATTGCATTTATTTGAACTGTATTTGCCGTAGTGTTGCTACACGCTCGGGTGTGCTGGCCTGCACTACAATTTGAATTGTATTTACTGCTGTTTTAGCTGCTTTTATGTAACAAAAAAAAAAATTCTAAGCTTGTTTCCTGCCTTTCCTGTAACTAGTCAAGTCCAGATACAGACTTCCTGTATCCAGGACTGTTAGTAAGCTTCTGAGTCCCCCAAGCCTTTCTGTGTTGGAGGGAAGCCTTCTAGCTTATCAGTGGGAGTGGTAAGCACTCGGTAGCCTATCTACCATGGGAAGAGTGGGTTTTAGCCCTGAAATTATAGTTTTTTGGCCTTTTGGGAAGCTTTTCCATCTCTTTCAACCTTCTAATTTAAAAGCCTTTGTTTGCGCTTGTTTCCTGCCTTTCCTATTACTAGTCTAGAGCAGGTACAGATTTGCTGTATCCAGGACTCTTTGTAAGCTTCTGAGCCCCCAAGCCTTTCCGTGTTGGAGGGAAGCCTTCTAACTTATCAGTGGGAGTGGGGTGATAAGCATCAGGTAGCCTATCTACCACAAGAGGAGTGGTCCCTGGTCCAGAAATTGTAGCTATCGGCTGTTTGAGCAGGTTTTTTCCATCTCTTTCAACTTTCTGGTTTGAAAGCCGCACTTGTGCCTGTTTCCCACCTTTCCTATAACTGGCCTAGTCCGGTTAAAGAGTTGCTGTATCCAGGATTGTTAATAAGCATCTGAGCCCCCAATCCTTTCTGTGTTGGAAGAAAGCCTTCTAGATTATCAGTGTGAATGGTAAGCACTAGGTAGCCTATCCTCCATGGGAAAAGCGAGTTTTGGCCC
Source organism: Protopterus annectens (assembly GCF_019279795.1). Taxonomy (NCBI): domain Eukaryota; kingdom Metazoa; phylum Chordata; order Ceratodontiformes; family Protopteridae; genus Protopterus; species Protopterus annectens. The sequence continues at coordinate 1,375,222,667 of NC_056733.1, forward strand.
AGAAATTGTAGTTTATTTGGCCGTTTGGGCAGTTTTCCATCTCTTTCAACTTGCTGGCTTAAAAGCCTACGTCTGTACTTGTTCCCCACCTTTCCTGTAATTAGTCTAGTCCAGGTACAGATTTGCTGCATTCCAGGACTCTTTGTAAGCTTCTGAGCCCCCCAAGCCTTTCTGTGTTGGAGGGAAGCCTTCTAGCTTATTAGTGGAAGTGGTAAGCATCAGGTAGCCTATCTACCACAAGAGGAGTGGTCCCTGGTCCAGAAATTGTAGCTATTGGCTGTTTGGGCAGTTTTTTTTTCCATCTCTTTCAGCATTCTGGTTTAAAAGCCGCACTTGCACTTGTTTCCCACCTTTACTGTAGCTAGCCTAGTCCAGATGCAGAGTTGCTGTATCCAGGACTGTTGGTAAGCTTCTGAGCCCTGCAAGCCTTTCTGTGTTGGAGGAAAGCCTTCTATTTTATCAGTGGGAGTAGTAAGCACTAGGTAGCCTGTCTACCATGAGTGGAGAGGTTCTTGGCCCAGAAATTGTAGTTTATTGACAATTTGGGCAGTTTGTCCATCTCTTTCAACTTTCTGGTTTAAAAGACCACATCTGCACTTGATTTCCATCTTTCCTGTAACTAACCTACTGGGTAGCACTAGAAAGCCTTAAACCGATACAAGCCTTCTAGCTTAGAAGAGAGACTTTGGAGTGATTAAGTATTAGTTTTCTATACTTTCTTGCTATACTTAACTGTTTTCCACCTAAACGCAGATTTTCAAGCGTTTATTCTGATTTAAAAGCTTGTTTTTTTCACATATTGTTCTTATTTGACTGCCTGCACTTTTAAAAAGTTGTTTTTTGTTTAAATAATTTTTTAACTGTTGTAGGCTACACACTAAAGTGTGATAGCCTTTTCTGATCATTTGTAGTCGTTCAAAGCTGTTTTAAGTGCATTTTTTACTGTTTTTGCCTTATCTTTTCAAAAAAAAAAAAATCTTTATTTCCTGCCTTTCTAAGCTAGTATAGTCCAGTTTTCAGGCTAGTGCTGAATTCAGGGCTGTGATATTAGTTTCTGAGTTGCCCATACCTTACTTGGATAGAAGGAAGTTTCTCTGTTCACCTGTGAGAGAGGGGAGCTTAAAGCAACCTATCTGTCCCTGGAGGAGTGGTTCCAGCCCAGAAGTTAGTAGTTTATTTGCCATTTTGGGATAATTTCTATCTCTTTCATTTCCCTACTATAAAAACTGCGTTTGCATGGTTTTGTACACTGGGCAGTACTGGTTAGCTACAGTTAAATTATTCCCGGCTCCACTAAGTCTCCTCTTCAGTTTTTCACTTGAAACTAGTCTAACTCTCAACATAACACTCAAAAAACATCTTACAGCCCAGCACTTGCTCAGACCTAATAGCAAGCACTAATATACCCTGACACTGATTGCCCAGCAGGGCAAGGCTCTTTATTCACCCCTCACCAACCAAGCGACTAAGCAGCTCACCCTACTATTCAGGCATGACCAAAGGGCAACTTCAGCTGCACTCTCCAGTCCAGCTGGTGAATCTGTGTATCCTGAGGAAATGTTAAAACTGCCTCATAAACACAGACAACCCTCTCCTCCTACCACAAAACACTAATATATGCGAGAGATGCAATTATACAGCCAAACTGGAAGCTGAGCTGTCTCTACCCCAGACTGGGACAGACAGTCAAGAGGAGAAGGTTAACACTTGCACCACAACTCTAGCTGCACAAAGACCTACTAAAATAGCACTGGCAAAAAATACACATAAATACACAAAATCATACTCAGAGGCTCTAAATAAAAACCTGCAAAAGCATCAGAGACCTACAAAGCAGATACCCAAACAACCTGCACTTCCCGTCACAAACCAGACAACACATAAAACACAAAATCAGTGTGCCGCGCAATCTCAGCCCTTAAGGCGAAATAACATACCTAACACACTAGTAATAGGTGACTCTATAGTCAGGCACACTGATGTCCCACTCACTAGGCTGGACAAGCAGAAGGTTACTGTTAGCTGCCTGTCAGGAGCCAGAATCTGCCACATAACACAAGCACTCAGGTCACTCCAGAACAAGTACAAATATGACTCTGTCATTGTTCATGTTGGTGTGAATGACCTGAGACTTACCTCCCTGGACTACATGAAAAGAGACATGGAAGAGCTCTCTGATCATGTAGCCCAGGCAGGCATGACTCTGACCCTGAGTAGCATCCTGCACTCACCAAGAATGATACCTCAGTATAAAGAAAAAATGATCAATTTCAACAATTGGCTAAGATTCTGGTGTCATTCAAAGGGGATCCAGTGTCTGTCAGCCTGGGACAACATGCTCAACAAGCCGCGTTGTTTCGCAAGAGATGACTTGCACCTGTCACCCCTAGGCTTTCGAATACTGGCCAAGGTTCTTGCTGCCCCATAGTGCCTTTTTTAGGCAAGGCAAAAAGTCAAACCCACCTCTGTAAACAGCAAAATTAACAAAAAACTGAGGGTTATGCTACTCAACGCCAGGAGTTTAAACCTCAAAATGCACGCGCTCGAAGCACTCCTCAGTATGGAGAATGTCGACATCTGTGCAGTAACTGAAACCTGGTTCAAGGCTCCAAAGAGCACTCCAGCACTACCGGGCTGCAACTCATACCACACGTTTCGGCCACAGAACATGGACCGAAACACAAAAGAAGGGGGTGTATCCATATTCATCAAGGATACCTACACCTCCAGGTTAGTGGCACAGCATGAAACCTCTGAGAACATCCATGTGTAACTAACATCGGGCAAATCTGCAATGCAAATTGTGGCCTGCTACAGATCACCCTCCATGACCCAGGACCAGCACTCCACCTTTCTGGAGACACTGGAAAACATGAAAGTCCTACCAAACACCCTGATATTGAGCAATTTCAATTACCCTACCATTCACTGGGAAAACTACTTGAGTACAAATTCCCAGGCCCAGCGCTTCCTGGAATTCATCAACTCAAATGTCCTGGATCAGCGGGTAAACTCCCCTACTAGAGGTGAAAACATATTGGACCTGGTCATCACCAACATGGGTGACAGGTGTTCCATACCGGAGGTCAACCTGTCACTGGTTAGATCAGACCATAAACTAATCACTCTGGATGTCCACACCCCACCATCACCATCAACAAAGGAAACCACAGTAAAAAACTTTTCTAAAGCAAACTTCACCTTATTCAAAACAGAGGTGGTAAGTTTCACAGCCCCCACGCTAAAGGATAACGCTGCCCAAGATGCAGAAACCTTTACAAATGCACTCTATGAGCACCTACAAAGATGCATGGATCATGCCATCCCTAGCAAAACCAAGACTCACTCCTCTAAGAGAAGGAAGCCAGTTTGGTGGACCCCTGCAATAAACAGGCTATACAATAGAAGGAGGAAACTAGTTCAGAAAAAAAGCAAATCCCAAGAAGGAAATACATCTCTGATCAGTTTCAGTAAGAAACTGAGGTCCCTCATGAAATCATCCATGGCTAACTTCAAAAGGAAAATAGCCAAGGATTTAAAAGATAACCACAAAGCCTTCTTTAGCTATGTTAAGAATCTAACTGGCAACTCACAGATATGCACTGAACTAGTGCAAAATAGCACAAAATATACTGAATCTACTGATATTGCCAACATCCTGGCAGATAGATTCAGTGCAAACTTCACCCCCCTTTCACCTTCAAAAGGGCTCACAATAATACCGGAAAAGTGTAGTGTCCCAAAAATCACAGACGCACAGGTGAAAACAGCCCTTTCAAAAGCCAAAAACACAGCATCAGTGAGACAGATGGTGTCCCAGGCTGCGTCTTGCATGAACTACAGAACAAACTAACCCCCCCCACGTAAACACACTGTTCAACCTCAGCCTCTCCACAGGCTATGTGCCCATAGAATGGTGCACAGCAATGGTTATTCCGCTCCACAAAGGAGGGGTCACAACTGACCCTGGTAACTATCGCCCCATAAACCTCCAAACACTTGACCCAACCCAGTTTGGCTTTGTTAAGGGCAGATCATGCCTACTAAACCTGGTTGACTTCTTTGAGATTGTGACCAAGGCCATAGATGAGGGTAAAGTGGTTCACACATCCTACCTTGACTTTGCCAAGGCTTTTGACACCATTCGCCACTCGGGTATTACAGAAAAACTCACCAGTCTGAACATAAACCCCTACGTCATGAGATGGGTTGTCAACTGGCTTACAGACAGAACTCACACAGTAAGAATAGTGGGTTCCAGGTCCGACTCTAAACCAGTCACAAGTGGTGATCCACAAGGCTCAGTCCTGGGACCCCTACTGTTCGGCATATACTTCTCAGAAGTACAGGCAAACACAGGAGGACTATGGCTAACCAAGTTCGCCAATGACTTCAAACTAGGAGCCATAATTGACTGTCTGGCTGACACGGACATCCTCCAAAAGGGCCTTACTGAGATGGACACCTGGTGTCAAAGTCATGGCCTCAAGCTAAATGCCAAAAAATGCATAGTCATCTCATTTGGGAAAAACAAAACACCCACAAATTACCACATAGGTGGCAGCCCCCTTAATACAGAAGAGGTAATCAGAGATCTGGGGACCCAGGTAGATAGTAATCTCTCCTTTGACAATCATATTGCCAAAGTAGTTAGGAAATCCTTTTATGTGGCCCATCTAATTACTAAAGGGTTCGCATCTAGAAATAAAGAGGTTATAATGCCCCTCTACTTGTCACTCATTAGACCCATCATAGACTACAATGCCCCATTTGGGATGTACCTCACAAGACACTTCCAACAGCTGGAAAGACCACAAAAGTACCTCACCAAGAGAACTACTGGTCTCAAACATATGTCCTATGCAGCCCAACTGAAAGAACTCCGGCTGTTCTCAGTGGCATATCGCTTACTTAGAGGTGATCTCTGCCTGACTTACAAAGCCATGTCCAACTCAGAATTCATGGACATGCTCCACCTAAAGAAATCCAAGTCACTGAAAGCCACATGCTCTAGTGAGCTAAACCTTGCCACAACAATAAATAGAACATGCTGGAGGGATAGATTCCTGTCACAGAGACTCCCCATGCTTTGGAACAAAATTCCAAATTACAACAGGCAGAGCCCCTCACTAACACTCTTGAAGGGAAACCTTGATGAGTGGATGGGTAACAGAGAATACACCCCTGGGATCACTTCATTGGCTCTGCTTGACAGAGGATCAGTTAATTAATCAATGGGGCGGTGAAAGCCGACACACTCTGGCTAGGCTTATAAATGCCCTCGGGCAGATAGCCTAGTACCTACCTGTTAACCTATGAACCTGTTTGACTAGTTATGAGCCAAGTTTGTTGAGAGACCCACACATTTGTTCCATGCCAGTGTAGTAGCTGGCCTAAATATATAGAAGGCATTGTAGCCCTGCAATACTAGAGTGATGGCCTTGGCTTTAAATATATCTCAGTAACTGCCCAGATGTCCACATTCTCCATGGTGAGCAAAGCCTGGATGGAGTGGAATTCCTCATTTAGGTTCTTGGCATTGAGCAGTAACACCTTTAGATTCCATTGGGATAGTTTTGTTACACTGGAAGGTCTATAAGTTTGGCATTGTCTAAAAAATGACACTGTGAGGGAGGGCAGTGTTTTAGCCAATACTGAAAAGCCCAGACGGTAGAGGTGCAGATCATCCTTGGGCAAGCAACATATCCTACCCTGCTGACAAATACAAACAAATATCATCTTTTGTTCATAGTGTTGCATCAATGCTAGGTACAGACCAGCCTGGGACACACAGTCTGAGAGCTCCATAATGTTTTTCTATTCAAATAGTCCAGGAAGGTACGACTCAGGTCATTTACATCTGCATGGACTGTGACTGAGCTATACTGGTACTTGTAATCTAATTACTTGAAACCATGGGAGATTTGGCAGGTCCTGGCTCCTGACAGACAACTGACCTTGATTTTCTCCTTATTCGGCCTGGTAAGCAGAATATGTGTATATCTCACAATTAAGTCTATTTTGATTAAAATATCAGGTAGTCTGTTAGCTTACCCTATGGGCTTTGTAGCTTAGATTCCTAAGAATGTGGCTGTATGTGTTAGTTTGGGTGTTGTTCTGCTCGAGTGCTTTTGGGGTTGCTGATGATTCTTTTTGGGAGGATGAATGTGATTCCTTTGGAATTCAGGCAGGTTGCTTTGAAGTGTTTCTAACTGTTGGCTCAGTACTATGCTCAGTAGGTGTAATGCTTACATTACTGATGATCTTATTTTTATTTACAGTGTTTTTGTATGAAAGTCTTGCTTCCAGTGACTTTGTGTAATTACATCTCACATTGTATCAATTTCTCTAAGAATTAGTCGGTTTCAGTGAAAATGAGACAATTCCTTCATTGTCTCAGGATGACAACATTTACCATCCTACTGACAGAGAAACTGGGAAAGTGCCCAAACATGGTGTCATGCCTTTTATTGGTGAACCACAAAGGTATGGTACAGTGGGCTAACTTGGGCATTGTGAGGATGGAAACTACAACTAGGCTACATATGACTGAACCACTAAAATGTAATGAACAGGAGTAAAAGAAATGGTGACACATCAACAATATTAAAAAAAACAAAGAAAAACTTTTATTAGATAATTAAGATTGAGCGCTTTCATCCCCTTATCAAAAGTACTTCATCAGAATAAACTATACATGACATCACTTCCTTGTCTCTCCCTGTTTCTTAATTAGCACTATGTTAATCAAGCACACGTGATTCCTATAAAAATCAAAATAACCAATAAACCTAATACAAGTATGAGTAAAACTCTTCATTGTAAAAAACATTACTCCATTTTTTTAGTATTATTTATGCGCCACTTGTTCCTTTACAGCTGTGTATTATGTTTTAGTGGTATTAACC